>NC_000077.6:34385000-34543441 GCF_000001635.26 Mus musculus
CACTAGCTGCTACAGAGATCAAAAGCCTCTCCTGTCTGCAGCAGTGTTCCCAGGGTTTGTCTGTCTGGAGCATCCTCTTCTCTCATCAAGCAATGCCCACTCTCCTCCTGTGAGCAGCTGTCACTCATGTTCCCAGTGTAAGTCATGCTCACTGTTATTTTCTCATGGGACTCCATTTTCTTTGTCACAACACTTACACAGTCAGATACTGGGCAGGACCATGACCATGTGGCATATTGGAAGCATTCCAAGAAGGGAGGCAGTACTAGACAAATGGCTAATCTACTATTGGCTGGCTTTTGTTTGCTGCTTTATTGCAATTCAATTCCAGATCACGTTCTGTCTGAAATTCAGTAATAAGAGGAAATATACCTAATTTTTACTCTCAGAATCCTCTTTGGTTAACACTTCCTGATCCTCTCACCCTCACCCCCCTGCCTCAATGCTTTGAGACATAGTATGTATCAACCTTTACATACTGAGTCAAAATGGATTATTCTACAGTTCACTCATCAAAGGCATGTAATAGTGCTAATGAGTTTCCATTTGGCAGAGGTGGATCAGGCAGACAATAATCTTAACATGACTACTACCAAGGACCAAAAGACTTGAGATGGAAGTCTGCTTCCTCCATGTACCTTAGGTTTCAGAAGCTAGGAGGAGTTTCAGAAGACCCCATTAACTTAGAGTCTTTCATGCCAGGCCTCCCACCATCCAGGTTTCTCCGGACATTTGTCACTTCCCTCGGTCCCACCCAAACCACCAAGTTCATATGGAAGGATGCTCTCTCCATTTTGCATCTTCGTGGAAAGCATCCCTCTGGACTTGCTGCACCCTTCTCAGTTAGCCACTCAAACTTGTCACCTTTCTTCAGTCTCAGCCGAGCTTTGCCCTCCATCAGGCAGGATGGGGAGAGGCTACATGTAAGCTCTGGGACCCAGCAGAGGACATGCACAGCACCATGACCTCTGACCTCTCCCAGACCAGCCTCTTACTACCCTGTCTTTTACTGTACCCCCAGCCTCCCATGAACTGAGATGCCCAGTACAGTATTTGGCAAATAATGACAAAATGGGAGATTCATGGAGAAAAAAAAAAAGACGATAGCAAGGAGGAAGAAAGGGAAAAACAAAGTTATGGGTTTAATATTGGGGCCCATGTTAGAAAAAAAGTGAGAATCTCATGATCTTAGTGAAGGGAGACTACAAACGCAAAAAAGCAATACCAGTTAGTACAAGATCGGAGCGCAGGCTTGCTAGCATTAATTAGGACTCTAAGAATCTATTTTCCTAGTCTGAAATATTCAAGGCAAAGAAAGTGTTAAAAAAAAATACAACCAACCAACCACCACCAACAAAATCACTTTTGAATATATAAAGGCAGATAGACTGACGGACACTGCTGTCTGAACACTGGGTATACACATTCACCAGGCAGCCTTTGTGCACCCCTAAGGGATAGGAAAGGGACACTGTGAGCCTCACCTCTGACAGCAATAATCATCCTCCAACAAAATGTGCAATGCGGACAGCTCTGTTTCCAGGACACTAATATCAAACAAAGCAATGCAGCATCAAGGGGCTTCCTGGGGCTGCTCCAAAGCTCTCCCCAAGCAGCTCTGCACAGCCCTGACAAAAATTCATATTCTCTAAGACTGATCTTTTGACCTTGTCGTGCTCAGATCCACTTGAGGACAGCGAGGGGAGATGCTGAGGCTTGTTTCTGACTTGCAGTCATCTCTCTGCTCTATGTGCTTTGATGCTGATGGAGTTGGGAATTCTAAGTCACTGGTGAGCAGGCTGGCTTATGGTTATGGGATTGTCAGGGGTCTCCCCGCAACCCCATCCCTGCCAAGTGAAAGAGATGACTCCCTTAGGATCCAACACTCTGGCTCTGCGGAAGTAGCCATACTGTTGCTTTGAGGAAAGAGTAAGCTGTGGCTCAGTTGACTTAAATGTCACCGTCGCCATCATACCAATGCTTCTGAGATGTCACTAAATACCTAGCAGCATGCCTCCTCTACTAAACCACAAACCAGCCTCTTGGGATAAAGGCCTCTTCACTTGTCACCATGAATTCCATGTTGTAGTAAACTGAGGCTCGGAGAACACACAGGATTTACTTAGATAAGGTTTGAACCAAGACCTACCATACCTAGCTCTAAGATTCCAGGCGCTTTTGTTGAAATGGCCATTATAACACTGATGCTTCTTCCCTCACCCTCAGGGCTGCTCATCCCTGTTTCGCATTGGAGAACCAAAGCCTGCCATCTAGAAACCATGGCTACCTGCTTGATGGATAAAGTTTTATTGAAACATTCTGTGTTCATTCACTGACACTTTGTCCTTGACTTTCATGCTACCATGGCAGTTCAGACAGAGAACACAGGGCCTACAAAACTACAAATGTTGACTATCTCAACTCCTGCAGAAATAGCTTGCTGACTCCTAATGGAGTAAATAAGACAAATTCCATGCTGAAAGTTTAGTTTTCATTGTCTCATTTAGCTCAAAGTGTGTGTGTGTGTGTGTGTGTGTGTGTGTGTGTGTGTGTGTGTGTGTGTGTTTGTGCCTTGTGTTTGAACTCCTTTCAATCCCGTTTTACAAAGAAGAAAACTGATACTTGAAAATTTGTAATAGGTTGGCCAAGGCCACACACCTAGTAAATGACAGCTAGAGGTTAAACTAGCCCCCGAAACCTGCTTCTAAGCACATGGCATTTCTCTCTGCCATGGGCCTGGCAGCACATAGGCACTGGGTACATAATACTGAGTCAGGAATAGCTCTGCCCATGAGGAAGCCTGTGAGGGAGGTGATGCCAGGCCAGTTAGTATGTGCCTGGGTACAGCAGAGCTAGGGTAGGATTGTGGGAGCCCTGGGGTCACACTTGTCCAGGACGTTTTAAATAGTAGCAGACCTGCCAGAGATGCTGCCTGCAGCTAGGACTCATGGGAGAAGCAACATATTAGAAGATGGGCAGCAGATAACACTATCACGTCTCACTGGAGACTGCTTCTCTAACTGTACTGTGGACCTTGGTGTATTTCATTATGAATAATAATTTTTAAAGTGATATAGAAGAAGCTTTAGACAGCCTTTCCTTGGCCTCTAAGGGGACCTTTCTGTAGTGAATTGTTTTTGTCAAAGATGTGAATCCACATTCAAGGGTGGAAGACATGTTCCCCTCAGAGACAAGAGGAAAAATGTATCTCCGTTCTCCTGGACAGTACAGTAAGCATCCTCCCATGGCACTGCCTTCCAAAGGAAGGTTTGCAAAAATGGGATGCTCCCTACCATGGGCTGGTGTTGGATCACCCCTGGGAGACATTTTGGCTTTTGCTGGAATTCCGTTTGACTGCTGAGGCCCTCAGTCTTCAGGCTGTAGTTCTCTGGAGACATCTAAGGGTGACCTTCCTCCCCACTCCTGGTCATCCCCTTTGTTCACACCTGAGTGACAGAACGTGCATTCCTTCATTTACTGTCTGTCGCTCTGGTCCTTCCTCAGATCTCCTCAAAACTTATCCTCTCAGAGTTTGGGTCTAAAAATCTTAGATCTGTGAAAATGTTTGTGATCTATATACTTAGGACAGTCGCTCTCAGACCTCAAGGTCACAAAAGAAGGGTGCTCTTCTTTATTGTGGAATACACTTCCCAGAACTGAGGGATGGCAAGGATGGTTCCCCTCTCAGTCGCCTTCCTAGGAAGATCAGAACAAATTCTATGCTTCTTTCCAACGTCACTTCTTACTTCCTAGCTCCAGTCATTCTAGTCATTTTGGGTTTTAATTTGTGTTTTCTTCTATGTCATCTTACATGTCCACTTCTGTGTCATCAATGCCCACACCCTCTGTGTCCTTTACAGATAGGAAGGAAACATCCCTTGGTTGCTTGTCTCCCACTGATCCTGAAGACAATGCCACCAAGAGTAGTGAAAATAGCCACCAAATTGTATTACGTGCTTCTGACCCGATGGGTACTTTTCTGAAGACTTTCTGGGTGTGACCCTTTGTTTAAAGCTCTCTGGTGGGTTCTGAAGAAATAGTCCTAGCCATGTATCAAGATGGGAAAATCAAAGCACATGGAGCTTAAGCGATTTACCCTCCAAAATGGATGTGGAATTCAGCAGGGCCAGCGTGGAATCCTAGGTAGTTGGTGCTCAGAACAAAGATTTCTGGTCTTCACCACCTAAACCCATAGACCTCTGTTGTACTTTAGGGGTACTTGGTAGTTCAGATGAAGCAAGTCATTCGCAGAAGATCTGGACACAAGAGAGTCTGCACCTCTCTCTTGAAAAGGCTGCTTTGAGTTGCTGGAGTTGCTGGAGTACTATCCGGCGTCCATGGTGTCTGGCTTCCCCACCAACTGTCCAAAGTGCTGGGGATCGTCTGCCAATTTCTATGTCCCTAGGTAGTCAGTGGGCTCAGATCAGCTCTGAAAACAGAGAAGCCACCCCCAGCCAACAGCCTAGCCGGAACTGTGGCAGGTAGCCACCACCTGGCTCAATGCAGAACCACTCATTTTAAAGTCCCTACCGAGGCAACACAAGTTGGGTAGGGCTAGGGGTGAGAGGAGACAAGGGACAATTCTTAGGCCAGAAAACAGGAAGAAAGGAAGCGAGCTAGCAGTCCTCACAACCTACTGTGTGCCAGACACTGCTTCTGGGAGCCAAATGAGGAAGCTAGGCCAACAGATATAAGCACTTGAGCCACTCTGCAAGGTTTGGTATGAGCACAGGACTTCCTCCTGAGGGACAAATCTCACCAAGTTAGTCAGAGGTTGTCACTCAAGGAGATAGGTTGTAAATAGGGTAATTGGTGTAACTAGAGATATAGAGGAAAGGTAAAGGCCTGTGGTTGCTGACTAGAGTGGCAAACATTGAAGGGCTACAAGCCTTGTATGTAATACTATTGCCCAAGATAGAGAGGAAGATCAAGGCATACCAGCAGATTGATATCCCACACACACCAGTCAGGGTAGAAGGCAGTCAGGTGGGTCTGGTTAGGATTGAGAAACACCTACCCTCCATTCCCAGATATGTCACCAGCATGTAGCCTTTCTCCTTCTCCTGTCCTTGGGGCTAACCTAGATTACTGACAGTAGCCACTGTCTGGCTTGCTCTGCTCACATGGCCTTCTTTTTGCAAGAAGACAGAGCAGGGGAGGGGGCAGGGGATGAGAGCTTAAAAAAAAAAACAAAACTCTTCAGTTTGACCCAAGCAGGACATCCTTGTTATTATGCAACCACCATGGACCCATCATGCAAGAGATAAAGAAGGGGCCGTGCCATCTGTGATTCACGTGAAAGACAGGTGGGGCTTCTCTTCTGAACTAGCACAGAGAACGTCTCACAGTGGCATGTCATTTCAGCTAGCAGAGAAGACTGC
Source organism: Mus musculus (assembly GCF_000001635.26). Lineage (NCBI taxonomy): Eukaryota > Metazoa > Chordata > Mammalia > Rodentia > Muridae > Mus > Mus musculus. The sequence continues at coordinate 34,390,382 of NC_000077.6, forward strand.
CTGCCAGGAGCCTGCCCCAGCACTGGTTCTCTCTGGAAGGGCAGAGAATGGGGAATGGGGGGTGATTGGGGTCATGCTGATAACAGATGGGGGTGCTGGAGACTGTGAGGGGGCGATTTATGGGGTCAATACTGCTGACAGAACAAAACTTAATTATCTGGGCCTGGCAAGAATGCCCAGCATGAAACTCTGCACTCTTTTAACTCTTAAGTGTAAGTTTAGACAGACAGACAGACAGACATTTGATAATTATTCCTGCTGGGAGCATCAGGTAACTAAGTAAGAAATTAATTGTTAGAGTTCCTGTCTGTATTGCCGTGGCCAGGTAAGAAGCTTGGACCCATTAACTCTTCATGAACTAGGAAGAAAAGAGAAGAAAAGACAGAAAATATTCTATGCAGGCAATATGCACACACACACACACACACACACACACACACACACACACACACACACACACAAAAGCCAGGTCTGACCACTTTTCTCATCAGCTCCACAAGTGTTCTTGCATGCATGCATACATACATACAAACATATCCATGGCAAACATGGCAAATATATAGACACACACACATTTGGTGGATGGATGGATTGAGCCCCAGAGCCACACTTTATTCCTTCTCTCTGGCCCTCTTATGCCTTCTTAGACAAAAGTTCTTTAGAACATTACCTTATAGATAAAATATTACATAAAAGGGGAGTTACAGAAGGATGCTGATATTAACTTCAAAGCAGCGTTTCATTATAAGTTCAAAGCTACAAATTCGCATGGTCTCACTTTATCAGAGTGCACACCTGTGGCTTCATCCTTGGATCTGACCTATAATGAATGTTTTTCCTTGATCACAAATTTGTCCCAGGCTTATTTGTCTTTTTAGTGTAATTGTGAACGCTCAGTGCATTCCTTATTATTCAGCCTTCATCTACTATCTTATGAAAAGTGGGTACACTCTATTCTTGATTCTAACTTTATTATATCCTTTTGGCAAAACAACTAAAATCATCTCTTAAAATATTCTTCCTAAAATTATTTGAATTAAACCAGGAATTCTATAACCGCATTAATTCATGGAAGTTAATCTTTATGTTGATCTGCAGGAAATCTGCCCAATAGGGTGGGCTAATACCCAGGAATCATTAGACTGTGTAATAGTGACAGGAAAAGGAGTATCAGTTGCAAGAAGCAATCCTGAGATGAAGTCTTTTGGGACTTTGCCTCTCAGTTCACTCATCTTAGGCCACGCCCCCCCAAAAAAGGTGGGCCACCACCAAGAAAGTCACCTTCTAGCCTTAACCTCTCCTAGATGGCTCCTGACAGAAGACTACTAAGGAATGAGAGAGGGGCGAGGGAGAGGGGAAAGAGAGAGGGGGAAGGGGGAAGGAAGGAAGGAAGGAAGGAAGGAAGGAAGGAAGGAAGGAAGGAAGGAAGGAAGGAAGGAAGGAAGGAAGGAAGGAAGGAAGCAGATCAAAAGAAGGCAGAGATATTCTTGGTTCCTCAGGAATCACAAGGCTAGGGATACCCATAGCAGTCCTCTCCTCTGACGCTTTATTTCCTTGCTGTTCTGACTGGTATTTGAGGTTAGCCAAAACTCTCAATACAGCTTTTCAGATTCAGGTCTAACACACACCAGTGAAATGAACAGCAGCCACTAAGTTCAGCATCTGCTCTGTGGCACATGTGATACAGGCACACTATTGGCCCTCTCAGAAACAAAGTGTGGCTCTTTAATGACACCAGAGCCCTGTGCTTCTGCCAACTGCTGGCTGCCCTGAGTTCTCTGTTCTTCTGGGATGAGCTCTGACCGTAAATTCCCCCCTTCCTTCCTCTTGTGAAAATTCCGCAGTGTAGGCAGGCATCCAGAGGAGAGAAGAATCATTGCAGTTCCTGGTAGCACTCTGCAGTATCACCGTGGATGGCACACTGCAGAATGCATGGCTGTTTGCTCTTACTCTCCACCAGGTATGCAGTGATATTCTGTCAGGGGAAGGGGTCCCTGCAGAGCCCAGTGCAGCCTTTCTGCTGATTCTTCAATGGGTACTCAGCTTCCTCCAGCTCCTACGGAAGTTCCCAGATCTAATCACATTTTGCATCTCTTGTGCTCCTGTCAGACATTTTGGTCATTTTTTTCCTCATCATTACAGTTTTCTCAGCTTCAAAATGGCACGGATGAGGCCTGGTTTGTAAGACCTTGAAGAAAGGCAGATGTGAGCCTCCTTTGAATGTTTTGAGAACATTATCAAACCTATTGAGGAGCAAGGGGTTTCAGGATTCAGTGCAAGGACTAAGATTTTAAATCGGCCCAAGTGCCTGTCAACATAGAAACAAAGGTTCTTTTGGACTGGGAGGTGTCATTTAGACAATGTGTAGGTGAGACTACGAAATGCAAACAAGACTAATTAATAAGGAAACAGTCCTAGGTCTCACAAAACCAAAGAAAATGGACCTGAGGTGTAGGAAATGCTTCCAGCCCCCTTTAACACAACTGGATCCTGCCCCCCACCCCATGGAAGCAGGAAGTGTGTGCCCCTAGACATTGATCTTAGGAGTGGCTGTAGCTATTCTGTAGCCTCAGATGGACTATTTCTAGTAATGTAAGCCATTGTTTACTCATCTTTGGAGGGGAAGGAAGGAAAATGGGACACTGTCACTCACTAATGTCCACACTAATCTGATGGCTACTCCTCCAAGGTCTCTGAATTTTTCTATTTGTTTGAGCAGGCAGCTCCCCCAGTGTGTGGTCACAGAAAGAATAAATCAGAGTCAAATTAAAGATAAAGTGATATAACCTAAGAAAACAGTAAGAAAGTATCCCCAGTCATGTGATGGGGCAGAATTGCATCTGGAAATACCAAGAAAGCTCCAGGGAGGAACTCTAAATACCACACAAGCTCAACAATATTCAGACAGTGCTTTTCCATAGATGAGAGGACACTGGACCCAATGGCTGCAGGTGCACCAATGGCTGTAAAGTTTTTCCATTGGAGAGACCAGGGCAGAGGTGACCTTATGGAAATACCAGCCTGAGCAGGCAATGCCTCTTGCTGGCAAACTTTGGACCAGGGCAAAATTCTGGTGTGACTGATTTCCCAAGACCCACAAGATGGGTGATCCTGAGAGATGCTAACTGTTCTCCTCACGACCTCCATGACCCTGCACACCCTTGACAAAGAAAATTCAGCAGGATTAATTACTGACCCCAAAACCCTTACTAAAGATGCAAGAGGAAAGGATGGGAAAAGAAGGCTATAAAGGGGAGAAGGGAGGAAGAAAAGGGGGAGGATGGAAGAAGGGTGTGGAAAAAGGAGGTTGACAGTTGGGACATAGAAAAGTAAAGTTGAGGAGAAGGGAGATGCTGGAGCTGGAGAGAGAGAGAAGAGTTGTACAGTGGGGACGAATAGGAGATAGGGAGGAAGAGCAAGTTCAAATAGAGTGGACAGGGAAAGAGCATGGGCTGGATCTGTGGTGTTTGATGTCTTAACATGAGCTGTGTTCATCCAGCTCATGGGGCTCATTACATTAGCCCCTGCACAGTTTCACGCGCCTGAAGCATTTTGTTTATTTTTCAAATGCTTGATGAAGGAGGAGAAGAAGAAAAAAATGAAGGGTAAGGTGATATTTTCTTCCCTGGTTTCTTTGAAGAACACAGTTGTTGGCCTACAGTGATGTGAAAATAACGGCACAAGTGACCTGCTCTCTAAGGCACAGGGAGCCCTTCTTCTCCCTCAGTCTGGTTCCACAGGCTGACCCTGACCCAGATGGAGGTCACGGCTCCACTGATGTTCTCATAGATCCAGGGGAAGAGCCTTAGCATCCCACACAAGTCACTCCACCAGTGACCTGTCAGGAGCCATACTGCCAAGTACACACATCAGTCACACCACTGTAAATCCAGGTACTTACATATAGAGTAGAATAGCTTAGAGGCTCAGTTTGCTCATCTATAAAATGAAGAGGATTGTCTTGGGAGTTTTTAGCCTTGATTTCCTTGGGCATCTCAGATGCTAGAGTAAAGTGCAGAGTGGCTGGGGGTCCCCGTGATTCCCTCCTTTTCCTAGAACAGTTGTAACTTCATTTTGCTGCAGATATGGAAATACTACTTAAGCTTGCATTTGAAAAAATAATTTTGCTACTAAGAGAGATTTGTGAATTAGTGAAGATGATTCTCACAGGTTCTAAAATTTAAAATTCTCTATTTCATTACCAAGATTACATGAGCATTGAAGCCTTTTGTCTATGAAAAATCATCCAATCGTCAAATACGTAAGGAGATTTCTACAGTGAATAGGGGTAGTAGATATCAAATGAATTAATAAAAAAAGCTAAAAAGAGAGAGTGCCCATTATACAAAGGGACTTGGAAGATAGAAAGGGGTGGGAGCATCCTGGGTCTGAAAGTCTTGAAGCCAAAGCTTTGCATTATAGGACCAGCCTTGGAAGATGAGTGAGAGATCAGTTAGAATCAGGGACAAAGGTGAAAGCCAGATTGAGAGAGTGACCCCAGTATCCTAGGACTGGGATTACAGAGAACCTGGGAAGGGGGCGATCAGCAGCACAGCAGAGCCAGGTGATTGTGGGACTTGAAGTCCACACAAGAGCCTTGATTGATCTGAAGTGCAGTGGGGCATCACCTTGGCAGGGTTGTATGGAGGGGTTGCTGTGATCTGACGGTACTATGTGAAGAGCACACTGGAGCCAATAGGAAGTGAGAGAATGAAATGAGCACTAATGGAACTGATGCTCAGGGTGGTGCAGATAGGAGAGGAGACCCGAGGATAAGCAGCTAGAACTGTGTGGGGAAATCCAATCAGTCTGAATCATGACCATTAGAATGCATACCTCCCACAAGCCCCCAACTTTGACCATGTTCAATCTGAGTCATACACTGGGTAAGCATAGTATACTAAAAAGACCAGTGTACTTCATTCATCCCAGAACTACTTAGAATACCTCACTGAGAGGAAAAGAAAACTAAAATCAAATTTACTCTTGATTAAATAAGCATGCAAGTATGGATGGCATGCTAACTATAGAACTTTGTACAATAGGTGCCATAGCATGCACATGCAGTCGCAGCTGCTTTGACGACTGAATCCAGAAGTCAAAGGGAACTGGAACAACATAGCAAGATCTCATCTCTTAAATACATTTTTCAATTATTCCAGCACAGGAGGCAAGGCAAGTTAGATGATATGTGATAAATTCATTGTGGCTATATGAAAATTTGCTGAAGATCTGCTCTGTGCCAATCCAGGGGCAAAGACTCAGTGTAGACTGTTAAGACATCTTGTTCTCGGGGAGCCTCTAGTCTAGCTGAAGAGACAGAGTGTCAGGAGAGAATGGCACTACAGAGAAGCAAGGTCTTACCAAAGTGTGTGAAGCATGGGGGTGGCGAGGGAACAGGCGTGGTTCCTGAGAACACCACTTTAAGATGTTCCCTCCTGTCAGTGGAGGCAGAAGGCCCAAGACGCACTTACAAACATCTCATGTCTTTATTGGGTTCTATCTAATGAGATAGCATTGACTCACTGGCCATCTTGGCTATCTCTTTCCTGCATCACAATTCATCATGAGTCAAAGCTTATGCACTTAGCACTTCATAGTAACACACACATGCACTCCAGAGCAAAGCTAGAGAGCAGAGGAAGCCTGTGGTTTGCAGCTCACAGAGGTGGCCTTGGTGGCTGTGTCTGCCAGGGAGGTGGACGCTGACTGACTCTCCAAGGGCCTCTGGTATGGGTGAAAGCCGTAGTTGGAATATATACAGTTGGTTTATGCTCAATAAGTCAACAACCAAGGGGAGAACTAGAAACTATTGCAAAGATCGGCTATGACTCCCAGCCCTCAGGCCTGCAACAAGCTGCTGGGTCTCTCTGGGGAGCCATTCTGGACTTTAGCCAGGTTATTAATTGAGCCCTAACCACCAAGGCCAAAGGAACTCCCCATCAATTAGAGGAGCAGAGAGCCCATGAGACTTAAGTCCTCCAGAGGACTGTGTCTCTCAGCCAGGTTAATGCCCCAGGAAAAAGGGCCCAGGGGGGCCTGGGGGACACAGGAGTTGGAACACAAATACATGTCTCATTGAAAGACAAGACTGTTTCCTAAACTTCCCAGGCCCCAACTAGAACACAGAATTTTCACATTAGCTTAGTGACTCTTATATTCAGTTTCAAGTTTTTGGTGTTTACCTGTACCAAACAGAGTGTAGGACAGAAAAAATTTAAATCTTCATAATCAAAATAAAAATCAAACTTAAAAAACAAGACAAACGAACAAAAAACCAAAGGTGGGAGTGGAAAGATGATTCAGCTTTTAAGAGCACTTGTTGTTCTTGCAGGGGACTCAAGTTTGGTTGCCAGCCCTGGGTTGGGCTTGCTCACAACGGCCTGTAACTGCAGCTCTATGGGATCTGATACTCTCCTGGGTTTCTCACACAATGCACTCACATGCACACCCTCCTACATATACATAATTAAAAATAAATTGTTAAAAACATTCAAAATGTCCATTTAAAATAACTTTCATCCAAGAATGAAATAGAGCATTCCTCTCCTTTAACAAACTGTTACTATGAACTCCCCAAGCATAAGGGTGAAAGAGCCTCCTCGACACAACACCAAGGGTTTAAATGCACAAGACTTTCCAGAAGGCTAAGCTATAAACTGATAACTTCAACAGTGTTAAATATAGTTACTTTCATCTACTGATTCTTCTAAGAATTTATTCCAAGGAGATAATTAGACAAATGTGCCAAGGTTCACACAGAAAACATGTCCCCCTATGGCATTAATAATACTAAGTACTTAGAAGCATCTAAATATCATCAAATGGAGATTATTTAAAGAGAGCAGGGCACTACACACAGCCCTAAGACTAGATAGAAGGATAGCAGAAATCTGGGAGGCACGATGTGACACTCTCTCAAGGTTCTCTGGAGGGAAGGCCTCCTGTCCATCCTTGCATCCATACAAACAAGTGTGCCCACACACTGCACTGTTTATATTGATGCAAACAATAGACCTAGCCAAGAGCTGGTACACGGTGGTTCTGGGAGGTGAGGTATCCAGTGATTTTTTTCTTTCTTTTTAAAAGCACCTATGTTATTTGAATTTTTATAATAAGCCCATGATATCTTTACAAATAGGAAATCAACTCGATTTAAAGGTCAAATGAAAAGTTCTAAAGGGGACGTAGCTTTCCAGAGAAAAGGGCAGGAAAAAGAACTGGCTTTAGGGAGACAGTAGAGTTTAAAAGCTGCTGCAGGTTTTGTGTGGAATGATTCAAGACCCAGAGGAGGTAGCAAGGCCCAGCATTTAGGAGTCTGTGCTCCAGAGTCAGTCCTTAAGCTGAAGAGCTGGCTCTATCACTCTTCAGGTAACCAACTTGGGACAAAGTACAAATCCTTCTGACTCTCTGTGTCCACACCTATAAAATGAGGAAGCAACATTATCTGCTCCTAAGGGTATCAGGAGGGCTCAGAGAGTAAATGAAAATCACGTGTCACAATGTCTGGCATATAATCAATGGTCGCTAGACACTAGCGCTCACAAAATTCAGCCCCAGCTCTGGTGAAGTACTGTTCTTGGAGTTGAAGTCCTAATGAAAAGTAAAGGGTTCTCAGACAATTCGTTCCATAGAAGTAGGCATCGGGAGGTCTAAGCTATGAACTTGAAGGTGAAGAGTCCGAGATTCGTGGGTTCAGGCATGTGATGGTCTCATCAGTTGCTTGCTCACTTTACAAGATGAGACTCAGGCATAGAAGGTCATGTCAAGGATTTAGTACCAATTGCACACACAGCACTTAGCTACACAAGCTTTCAATATGCATTCGTTACTATAAACATTCCACAATCCAATGACTATGAAACAAGCTACAAGTTCTTGTCCCCACAGCTATCCATGTAGGCTTAGCAACACTTATGGAAGGTCACAGAGACGTATTCACGAAAGGACTGTACTTTTAGATTCAACTTGACCTAAAAAAGTCTACGCAGAGTCAAGGAATCTTGGAACTGACTTAAAACTGTTGGTTGGTGAGCCAGGCAGGATGATGGAGCCATCACCCTGGGTAGTCATACGGCAATGACATGGTCACAAACTCGCCTGACTTTTAGACCAGTGAGCCAGGTGGTGATGGTTCTTCAAAACTCTCACTTTCTTAAACCCACCTCTACTGCACTGGGAAAGATGAAGAGGGTGGTTTACCCATGGGTGACATACAGAGTCCTGTGGATATGACTGGCTGCAAGCTACAATCCCTCTCCCTGCAAACATACACAGTTAAACAGTCCCCGGTATCCTTAAAAAGGCATAGTAGCAGGCAGCTAATACCAGCAACAGGAAGAACACTTCCTGTTCCTGCCGGTCACTTCCTGTCTGCTTGGCTGTGAGCTTAGCTACCTGCCAATGTTATCTCATGAACTTAGCATGAGGGTGAGCCACTGCTGTCTGTCAGACCATTTTACAGATAACAATTTTTAAAAAGGAAATCCTTCAGTGAGTAAGAAATAGGGTCTAAAGTACACTTAGAATAGGAAGGTGGTTAATTTTAAAAGATTTGTGGTAGCATCTCAAATCAACTTTAATCCATTTTTGGAACCAGCCACACATATGCTGATCGTCAGGATCAGGGGACAGGTGAACTCTCTCAAGGCAGTAGGTACAGGGAAAGTCAAGATGGTCATGGCATTGTCTAGCGGTTTCTGAGAAAGCAGAAGAGCAGGGGCGAAAGTGTAGGCTGCACTCCACTTGCTATGAAGGAGACCCCACGCAGCATGAATAGAATGTGTTGCCAAGTTCAGGAGCAAAAGAATTATTTATTGCTAGAGAAGCCAAGAGTTTGGGTCTGCTTAGTAAGATGGGGACCACACAGATCACTCTCTCTAAGATCCCCAAGTGCTAGGAAGGGAGGTGAATTTGTTGCTTTCTTTCAAGATCTCTTGGTAGACCCAGGCAGGCTATAAACACATGTTACTCCACGTCTCTCTGGCTCGCTTTGTTCTGAAAAGGCTAAGTCAAGACAGTCCCTCACATCTCCCATACCTGGAGCAATTTTTCAAACCACTGCCAGCATTTGTCCATACCCCAGACAGATACTAGGAGGACAGAGCCAAAGCTTCCTGACTTGAAACTGCAGATACTCAGATTCAAATAATATCTCCGTGACATTCGGTGAGCCTTGGGTTTTCTCATCAGTTGGGTTGATACACCATCCATCTGTTTTAAGGATTAAATGAGATAATTCTATACTGGAAAGACAGTGGAGGCAGTATTAAAGAGCCGAAGTTGGAGCTACACAGTTTAGGATCCGATCCTGGCTCTATCACTAGCTGTTTGTCTTTAGACATGTTGCTGAACCTTTCTGAGCCTCAGTGTCCTTAACTGTAAAATGGGAGGAACAGAAGCCATGTATAGGTTTCTGGATAAGCGAATGAGTTCAGACTTACAAAGTGCCTGGCACTGCAACCTGTCACATTAGTGGCTACTCCGTAAATGGGAGTTGTTATGATTAATGTGTAGAAAGCCCTCGGCATGGTAAAAATAAGTGTTCAATAAATGGTGGCTGTTATTCTTGCAAGGAACAGGCTCCTCAGAGAATTTTGTGCACATTTATCTCCTTGAAAGCAATAAAAATGAAGATGTTAGAGTGGAAGCGTGTCCTTAAGTAAATGTCAGTCGGAGCTGGGAAAAGCCACGGGTTCTCTGGTCCCTGCAGGACACCCAAGACCTCTACCTGCCCTGCCTATGCCCAGGCTCTCCTCTGCTTCCTGTGGACCTGCCCTCCACACAGCCATCCATCCTTTCATCACATGTTCATCAAGCATCTACAGGGAGGCCAAAGGAGGGCTGGAAACCCAAGCACAGAATGCAAAAGCGCTGGCTGCATCCTCTCTAGTTACAGTGTAATGAGCAATACATGTTAAGCAAGTGTGCACACAAATGATTATTTAATGACAGCCGGACTTGTATCCTAAAGGATATGGTGGTAGAGATCTCTTGTGATATCATTTTATAGTCATAGCCATTTTCCCTCATTCCAACTCCCCGGCAGCAATGAATACACTGTCTATTAAAATTCTGTTTTACTTTCAAGAAGTCTGTGCAAATGAAATCATGCAAAGCAATCTTTTGAGATTTTTTTTTTGAGATGTTTTTACTACTCAGTCCGGGTGATGTATGCCAATATTTTCTTCTTTTTTATTGTTGAGGAGTACTTCACATGTTGGATGTCACATGGCTTGCTTAACCAGTCATCTATGGAAGGACTCTATCTGTCCCTCTGGGGTTATCAAAAATAAAAATAAATAAATAAATAAATAAATAAATAAATAAGGTGCAATGAATACTTGACAAATACTATCATGGAAATCTCAGATGTAAGTCCTGATGTGTTTTAGCATTAGGGATGTAGCTAAGGAGGAAGTCCTTGTCATGTCTCCTTAAAGAAGCACTATTTGAGGTGGGTGTTCACAGACAGTTGGCTGGGTGGTGACTGAAGGGTGAGGAATAGATTTAGGAAGACAGGAATTTTGTTCGGAGGCCCTGCACCCCAAGGGCACCTTGCTCACTATGGGGACTGAGAGACGGCAGCAATGACAGGCTGAATTGCCAACTCTCACTCAAAGGAAACTCAACCATGAGGCTAGACCTTGGTGACTATGGTTTCTCCCTTTGCAGGCACTTTCTCACTGCTCTTAAAGGCTGTCTGGTCTCCAAAGCTTGCCCCACCAATGCAGTAACTGTGGTTCTCAGCTGAACACCTCCAAATAAAGGCTGTGGGGGTGGCTCACTCCTCATGTGTGGATTTCAGCCAAGCCTGCAACACAGAGCCTTGCCCTCTGAGTCTCCTCCATGCCTCGATTCTGCCCTAGTCATCCTCTTCTGGGTTTTATGAGGCTATTTAAGGAATTACGTTTCCCTCACTGAAACACAGAAAAGCAACATGGACGAGAACAATGGCCCCAACGGAGAAATTTCTGATTGACATGAGTGAAGAAGTTCCCTTGGGAACTTCATGTGCCATCAAAGTAGGAAAGCCCCAGGTCATCTCTTACTCTTCGCATCTACGTGCCACGGCAAGATGTGTTTAAGGTTCCCATAGCCTTGCACTGCAATTTGATGCTCTGGGGAAAGCAGCCATATGGTTTAGACATAGCAGGTTTCTCTTGGAGTTCACACATTCCCAGCGTGGCACTATCCACCAAATGGTACATTTATTGTCTTTTTGCGCAAGACAGGGAACTTCTAGGATCAGAACTGCTCCTTGGAATCCACTGACAGATGAACCTATCGGTTCTCTTGGTAGGTCAGATGTTTCATAATTAGCCTAACTCACTGATGATCTGTTCAGCGCTTATGATTATTGCAGTGGCACAATATTTCAACTGCGGGTGAAGCACTCCAGACAGCTCCTAAGCAGACCAGTCAAGCTGGGAATGGCCGGCAGGGCTTCCTGTATTAAGAGGAGAGAACCACTACATCGTGCTTGGCCATCCTCCTTGTCTCCATCATTATACACTGCTCTAAAGACCTAAGGGAGATGTGCCCAGGACAAGCGTGCGGTTCTTCTCAGTGAGGCTCCATGGCCCAGCAAAGTATGAAAGTGAGGCCTGTGCTCCTAAAGCGAAGCAGCCTTGAGTCTGTGGAGCTTGTGAAACAACCGCACCACCGCAGGAGCAAATCGCAGCAAGTGCGATTCAAGGAAGATGGCAACATTAAGAATCCAACTGGCGTGACCGAGGTCAACACCCAAACCCCCGAAGACCCAGGTGTAATGGGGAAGGCACAGGCCTCCAGGCACCATCATCCTACCACCTACTCGCTGTCTTTCCCCAGGTCCCACAAGGCAGGAGGATTCCGCAGCATCTCCATCCAGACCTCCCCCAGTCTCAGGAAGCATTTCCCCGTTTTCAAAAGGAAGAAACTCACGACTAGCAAGTCCCTGGTGGAAATGCCAACAGCATCCCCAAGTGCCATCCAGGTCAACGGCAACCTATCTGAACAGGATATTGTGTCCTCTGACCTTGCCTTCCTGAGGCTGGCTCAGCATCTTGAGGATGGGCCTCGCAGGCTCAAAATCCCCCACCCATTTCTCCCTAGGATGCCCAAGGTGCAAAGCAATGGGCCTGTCAGCTTCTGCTTAGAATCTGGGACTTGGATGTCCTCAGAGAAAGCCACAGCTGCTATTCAGGTTCCAGATGATATTTGTCACAGTCCAACCTGGGAAGCTAGAGAGTCGGCTCTCAGCCCAGAAAGCTCAGCTGAAGAGAGCAACTCTATACCTGCTTTGATCTCCATGTGTCCAGGGGATGGGCAAAGAGTGATGACGTCAGAGCTGGAAAGAATGCCCCCCTGCTCAAATACCAATAGCAGTGCCAGTAATATGCCGGGCACAGAAAAACTCACACCCGAATTGCTTTTGCCCAAAGACAACCCTGATGACAAAGACCTTGGCCTTCCATCATCTCAGTCAAAGAAGATGTGTGTTCCCTCACCACCACGGACTCACAGTTCGCCTGAGCCAGGCTCCCGTAGCCAGCCAGTCCACCTAGGAAGATCTTCTGATTGCCCAGCCTCAGGTGACAATCACCAGGACCTGGAGTCACTCAGAAGTAGCAGTGCATCCAAGTCTGTCCCTGTGTGCTGGGAACATGTGACAAAGCTCCCCAGCCAGTCAGACACCCCAGAGCTTCAGACTGGTGTTGGAAGTGAGCAACTCCCTGCCTCGATTCCAAGGCAGGAGAACAGAGCTCAGAGCAGCAGGGAGATAGGTGGGAGTAATCACAGTCACCTGGCGCAGGGAGAGCTCTGTGACCTCCAAGGCCGGCTGCAATCAGTAGAGGAATCGCTGCACTCAAACCAAGAGAAAATTAAAGTCCTATTGAATGTGATTCAGGATCTGGAGAAAGCTCACGCTCTCACTGAAGGGTAAGGTGAATTTCTTTATGTTGAAAAACCACTGAGCCGAGTTGTTTTCTGGGAAGGGAAAGAATGAGAAAGCAAGGTCTCCCACAAAAAGTTCTTGCTCTGTTGTTTACCTAGACGCTAACTAATGCTACCCCACCCCACTTGCTTTGTATAGAATTTGCTAATCCCCAGTTTGGGCAGCTTCAGACTGACTCCCATGGCTAATCCACTATTGTTTTGGGGTTTTAGCAATTGGGGAAAGGGACTAAGAAACTCCAGGATTAAAAAAAATGGCATCTATAAAGATGAGGGTCTAGTTGATAACTGATGGGGGATGATAGCAGGCAGGGACTTCCTGCCCTCTGAGCTAGCTCACACATTTCCCTTTAATTTTGTGTGTGTGTGTGTTGTGTGTTGCCATGAAAGACTTACGGGGCCCACTAAGCAAGGTTTCCTCTCCACTGAGCAATCAGTTACATGAAAAATGGGGCTGCGATTCTGAGAGAAACCACAGCATACTGTCCCAAATGGTGGGCTCAGTGCTGGTATGTAGAGCAACAGGCAGCATTTGTTGATGTGTAGACTGTCCTTGAGTCTAGAAAGTCTCTAAACACCAACAGAAAAGCAATGGTTGAAGCTCGTCAAGCGGGGTTGGAAAGAAAGTGACAGCTGGCAGTGGCTACTGAGAACCATTGGAGACCACCTGAGGAGATTGGGATGACAGAATCAGCAAGTATAGAGATCAGGAGTCTCCACATTAATCTGCTACTGACTTACAAAGTTCCTTTCAGGACCACAAGCAGGAAAACACATGGCATTTGAAGCCCATTAAACCTATACCAAGTACCCTAGGAGTGGGAGGTTCCCTTGTCATCCTCTCAGCCACCATTTTCCTTGTATCGTCATGAGTAGTGGGGACGGTGGTGAGATGGTAGACTGTGTATCTCATGTGGCGTTTGCCTATGCATTTATCCTGAATGTGTTCTCTTATAGGCGGAACTTCTATCGGACTGGCCAAGATCTCAACAACTGCAGCACCTGCCAGAACACAGCATGCATCATATACAGGTACCGGTCCAAACAGTGACCTGCTCTGCAGAGCAGGACGCCTCCAGCCCATAGAACACACTAGGCGACTGTCTCAAGGATAGAGAGCCCGGGAAAGGCAGAGCCTAGCACCTGAGCCTATAAACAGAAAGTGTCTGTGCAATGTTTTTATTTGGTTCCAAGAGAGAAACTGTTTCATTTCTTATCCACAAGGTCTAGGAGCAAATCCTCTGATGCAATAGGCAACCCTGATATGGAGCAGGTACCCATCAGCTCTGCATGAACATCTGTATCTCAACCCTGTTACTCGGTGGGAGGTTCAGGAAGTTTCGAGGTTTGCTCAATTCATGCAGAATATCTTGAGAGCAGAAGGGGCCAGAATCGGGACTCCTATCCAGACCTTCCCAATCCTAGTTACCATATCTCTCAGCCTCTTCTCTTCACTGAATCTCCTAAATTACATCTCTTATGTGTCAGTAACTATGAGAGCTTGGTGTGCACTGATAAATACATTTCTTCCCAGTACAAGACAAGGCTGCAGTAAAGTCAATTATTAGACCTGTGTTTGTATTTTCAAATCTGATATGCTTCAGTTTCCTTATATGTGGAATAGGGACAATGACTTCTATTCAGACTGGCCAAGAAAACAAGTGTCACCGTGTCTGTGGATGCCCGTGGGGACTGCAGGCTTCTGCACACACACTTCAGCTCACTGTTGCCATTGCTAGAGAGATCCGTGTCCCTTCAGTGGAAACCCACTTGGCCTCACAGTGGAAATACACCAGAGCACTCATTTTGGTTGATGACCTTGAATTTTGTCTGACAAAAGAGTATGGTTTCTTTCGATTTTTCTGCATGACATTCCTCTTTGAAGAGAGAGCAAGGGCCTGTGTAAACCATTGCTCCACAGTGCCGCCTGTGTTCTTCTGAGCTGCTCCTTCTCAGTCTAGTAGCGGGAGATCTCATCCTAATGAGCATTGTGTACCTGAACACCAGCTAGTAGGCAGGGCCCTGAGCATTTCTCAATAACCCATGGGCTCCCTGCATGGAAGACAACACACCTACAAATAACGGGAGACTCTAGACTACTTACAAAGTACCCCCAAAGCTAAAAGCACACCTTCACATCTCAAAGAAAAGTCCCTCCCTACCTCCCCAAAGAGAGGACTCTCAAGAAAGGCCTGCAGCACTGGAAAGTGAAACAGGAAGTCTCATCATTTGCTGCTCTTTATTTTTAATCTCCTGTCTTAAGCAAATTTCTACATCACAATGGAACAGAAAATTATTACATGTCTAGACAAAAAGCAGGACTTAAAAAAAAAACCCAACTATTTATCAAAAGCAGGAAGAGTTGATTTGGACCAACATCTACATTTTAGAAAATCTTTCAAATACCCAGGTTATGCATTATCTATTATTTCCATTTTTTTAAAAAAATTTGGCTTATGTTTGTAAAAAGGGCACGTAGTTCTTTTCCAATCTAATATGAATTTCATGACCTTCCCCTGAGCAAGTCATTTCTGGCTTCTGAGTTTCCTTATTGGAGAAATGAGTTGCTTTAATTAGATGGTCCCAATAGTGCCTTATAGTTCTGACATTATGTTATTCTAAGCTGAATTAACAGTGACAATATTTGGTTAAACTGCGTCCTTCCAGAGTTGGAGAATGTTTGCACTTTTCTAACCCTTACTTCAAACATCCCAAGCAAGCATTCTAAAGGCAGTTACATCCCAGCTGGTATGGCAGACCTCCTGCTCTCCTCCCATGCCACGCCACCGTGCATTGTTTGTATCTGCCCCTCACAATATGCAGCTCTGGTTGTCACTCAAAGCCAGATGGTCATATCAGACACAACCTGTATCCTTGCTTCTAAACCACTGCAAAAGAACGGGCAATTAATTTGATGAAAGCAGAAAGATCAGAAACAGCATCCTGTCATGACAACAGTGAGATGAGAGTTGTCATTTAAGAAAAAAAATTCAAATGACTTCAAACTTGTGTCCTGGAAAGTCAGATCTTAGAAACTAATGAGCAAGTGATGTGAAATACCCATCCGCAGGCTGTGGTCTCTCTCCCTGATGACGGATGGGTCCAGCACCCGTCACTGTACATAAAGCACATGGTACATGATGGATTGCCCACGAGCTTTTCTTCCCTGGAGAGGCTGCTAAGTTAGCAACACATAAGGTTTGCTAAGTGGTGGTGACCGCAGGCCTCACCTCACCAGCCCTGGGCTACGGCTGTGCTTCCGGCTCCTGTCAAAACACTGAGGTCACTGGTTCTAAGCAGCCCGATCTCTCTGACCCTCCAAGCCTCCTTGGCCTCCTCCTCCTCTTGCCAGGAATCTCTTAGATAAACCACCAAGGAGCACAGCATCTACACTGATGCCACAATAATAACCTAGGCATGGCTCTTCAGAGCTTCCAGAGACTCAATACACCAAGGCGAGTGACTTTAAGTTTGGTGGTGGTAGTGGTGGTGGTGGTAGCGTGGTTATTGTCTTGTGTGTGTGTGTGTGTGTGTGTGTGTGTGTGTCTTTGTTTTATTCTGTTGGGGTTTGTGGCTTTTTATTTGTTTGCTTGTTTTGTTTTTGCAGGGGCTGGGGTTGTGGTTTTGCAGTACTGGAGATTAGACACAGGGCTTCATAGTCCCGGCAAGCACGGGAGCTATGTATGTCCTCAGCACTGTTCTCTGGTTTTTTCCTAACTAAACTCCCACGGGAGGGGTGAGAATTGGCTATACCCCAGCTTAAGCAGCTTCTAGCCTGTTCAGTTTCCATTCACTTTCGTTAGCTTTAATCCCAGGTCAATTTACCCAAAGGGTTGCATGAATGCTGCTGGTGGTTCCCAAGAATAAATAACACAGAATTACTTAGTGAGAAACGTGTTCTCCTTTCAATTGCATTTCAATCCTTCTGATTACCTCCAAGGGAAAATCTGTGCTCCTTGCCACAGTATCTTTCAACCCTTCCCAGCACTTGCTTATCACATTTCTTTGCAAAGAGGGAACCGATCTCAGGTTCATAGCCATGGGCAAGCAACAGTATCTAGCCAGATTGTAGTCATTTTAAGCGTTTCTGCTAAAGCTTTTAACGTGTAAAACTAATCCTCTTAAATATTCATGATGAGTGATACCAGCCACCCCCTTTCTAAAATTATTGTGCTTGGTTTTGTACAATTGTTTAAATTTAAAAAGTAGGCTGATTTTGAATAGAAAAGGTTAAGTAAAAAAATTGTGAGGTGGGCGTGGGAGAATCTCATAAAAAACACAAGAATATCAAGGTGTGGCAGGACACGCCTGTTTTCCCAGCACTTGGTAGGTAAAGGCAGGGGGATTGCTGCAAGTTCAAGACCAGTGTGTGGGGTGGGGGGAGTGGTGTGTTTGTGGGGGATGGGTGCACCAGAGAGGAGGTTACTGAAGTTTAGAAAACAGTGAAGCCCTCCTTTTCTTCTGGGAGACACATGCTTTCTCCTCCCTTCACCCCGCCCCCTGTTCCTCCAGCCACATCATGTTCACACTCATCTAAAGATAGTCAGCTGAGCCTCTTTGGAGGACTTTGGTTCCATGGCTCATGCATTTATTATTATTTTTTTTAATGGATATAGCACCCAGGGGCAGAGCAGGGAATCTAGTGGATTTAAGCTGTAAAACGCCTCTAAGAGTTTGAGAAGATAATGGGGCTTTTCCCCAGAGGTGGAGGGGTGGTCCATCTCCATCCAAGCACATTCCTTAGGAAACGGGAATAATGTGCAGGCTGGTGGGTCAGAGGGGAAGCTGGCTGTGGACTGTCTGAAAAGTGCAATGGAGAAGAGGGGGAAAATTGTTTAGGAGCTGTTTGTCCAATACCTCAGACTTAGTCTCTTCTAGTCCCTTCAGTGGCACTCATGGATTTTATCCTGTGTCACACTTTTCCTTACTTTTTTTTATGTAGGTATATGTATGTTTCACACACACACACACACACACAGAGAGAGAGAGAGAGAGAGAGAGAGAGAGAGAGAGAGAGAGAGAGAGAGAGAGAGAGAGAAACAGACAGAGACAGACAGACAGACAGACAGGCAGGCAGGCAGGCAGGCAGGCAGGCAGGCAGGCAGGCAGGCAGGCAGAGACATACACTTGATTTTCAATTAATGCTTAACACTCATCCATTCCCTGTTTCTGAACTGACACAACTAACTTATAGAAAGAAAAAACGATTATTTATCTCATGGTCCTAAAGGTTTTATTACAAACTTGGCAGCCTCGCTGCTTCCAGCCTCAAGAATGCCAGCACATCCCAGTAGAAATCCAAGGTGAAGTGACCGACTTACAACACAAACAAGGATGCAAGGAGGGATTGGGACTCCAGTTCATAATTGTCTTCAAGGATAACCTCCCAATGACCTAAAGATCTCCCTGGAGGTCTCACATACTACAGATCCACAGTAGCCCCTAACACCATCACCTTGGTTGGCCCTTTTTCCAGCAGATGTTTTTGTCCTATCCTGAGCATCCCTCCATGCACCCTGCCAAATTATACCTGAAAATAGAATCTGCCCATGTTAAACAATCTTGTCCTGGCTCTGCTTTCCTTTAGCTGACTTTTCAAGGCCCTTTGAACATGAGGCTAAAGCCTTTCACCTATAGTGCCCTTAGTTCCTCTTCAGCCACACAGCTGTGTGCTCCAGCCTGGGCCCTTCTGCATGGGTCACCACACATTTCCAGAGTAAACTCTTGTACCATGATTCTTTGTCAACATTTTTTTTATCTTACCAGGAAATCCAGCTCTTCCCAAGAAGACACAAAAGAGGCCCCAAAAGCATGTTCATCCCTCTGTTATAACACGAATCCTAATGTATCACAGGCCAGTGAGAAATACACAATTGGCACTTAATTGATGCTTACAAAAGAAAAGTGTGACTTTATTGAGGAGGGTGAGAGGTAAAAATAGCAGAGGGCTTGAGGCAGCTGTATGCATCACTCCAGAATAAAGTCATGGATGCCACTTGTGTGCAACCCCACTTTGGATGGGGTTTGTAATAATCAAATGTTCCTATTAGGAATGAAGGACTTCTACATAGCAGGTCCTTTGAGCTGAGCCAAATAAAGACTAGATGTAGCCCATGGATTGTCAGTTTCAAATACTTGGAACAATGTACACTTTCAATGAGATGGAACCTAATCAAACCTTCCTCGGATGACTCAGACAGCTGCTGTACTTTCACAGGACATTGAGATCCTGTTCTTCATGGCTGTCTGGCATTACCATTCCGGACTTTTGTGCCAGCTCTGGACGGGAGGGCAGACTTGATTGGAGAGAGCCACAAAACTCCCCTAGGCCAAAGTAGCCTTGCTCTGACATCTGGGTAATCTTAATGACAGCTGAAGCATTAGAGCTGCGGGCTCACCAGGATGATGGATAGATGCCTCGGTATCCACATAGTAATTCCTGGACCCTGGCAGGGTGCAACCTTATCTGGGAGAAGGAACATTTTAACTGTGACTAAGTTCAAATCTTGAGATTTGGCCTGAATGTCACACAGAGGTCTTCCTGAGGATAAAGAGGGATGTGTGCAGCCCCCTCAAACTATAGATTGTGTGTAGGTAGGAGCAGGTAGGCAATGTGTCTCCTCACAGAGCTTCCATTTGAAATGTCAAGCCCACACCTCCAGCTAGAGTGATGGAGGGCTCTGCTCCTCCAGAGCAAGAAGAGTGTAAATCATGAATGTTTCTTCAACCCATGAAATTCCTTGGCATTTGATCAGTGGCAATAGGAGCCACGCCTTTCCCATTAGACCTGTAATAATATAGAAAGTCTGCAAGTCTCATTGAAGGTCAGTCTCTAGGACTTTATTTGATAACTTTTATAACTTCAATAGCTGAGGACCAATCTACTGAGAAGAAAGTTAAGGGGAAAAAAATAAAGAAGAGCTACCAGTAAGTAAGCCACCAACCCCTGAATATCTAATACTTACAAGGCAAAATGTCTGCCCCCACTGCACTGAATCCTCATAATACATAGGCTACATTAAAGTGCCCTCAGTCTACAGATGGGAAAACTGGGGCTGTGGCAGAACCTGGCATTTGTACAATACTCACTCTAAGCAATTGAGGCTGCAGAGGAGAAAGATACTTAACATTATCTTGATAGCAGACATTGAAACAGGACTCGAATACAGAACTGTTCTCTGGCTTCCAGCAAGCCAGGTCCAGAGCACGCTGTTTTCAGAGACCAGACCCCTTTGGTAGCTTGGTCAAAAGTTATGTCATGGCCGAGTTCTACTCAGGCAACAACACTGTGCGACTCTGCACTGAAGATGCACTAAAGGTGGGGTTCTCAGAACATGGCCATGGCCCATCTGCTTCGGAAGCTCATCTCTCTCTGCGGCACAGGCTGGCTCATTCCTCACTGCCTCTGAGGGAATTGTAACAGTGTCTTTGGAAAGGTTTAAGGACCTCTAAATGAGGTGAAATTAGGGAACCTTAAAAAGAATAAATGATTGATTTCCTAGATTTAGGACTAGCTTATCCACGACTGGAATTTGTTTCCCTCATAAAATAGCCCGGAAAAGCTAGCACTTCTTTGTAATACATCTTCAGAAGGCTAAGTTCCCCTTCTGCTTGGCTTTGATTTGAGGATTAGATGTTCAATAGACCTCCTCACATTCGCTAAGGCACCCTGAGAATGGAGGTAGAGGGGAGGGAAGGAGAGAGTATTGTTCTTGGAATGGAGAGTGTCTTCCTATGACTCTGGGGAATTGCCTTGAATTACACATTGCTTAGGGGAATCACCTGAAGTCTCACTTCTGAGATGAGGAACCATTGGCACAACCAGGCTGACATTTTTCCTGTAATTAAAGGTAAGAGCAAAGAAAGCCCAAGCCTGCTTCTCAGCAAAGAGCACAAAGGCTGATGCAGTCTTAGAGAATTCACAGCAGGTTCCTGATCAGGTGGGTGTGCCAATCACTGACCTTCATAACTATGGCTCCCCTTCGGGGGAGGAGTGTGATGACTTCAGGGGAGGAGTGTGATGACCCTATGTACCTGAGCTGAGGATCATATGATGCTAAGTGCCACATGGGAAGCTTCCGTTACCCTACCCCCCCTCAGCGCTCCAAACTCCACAGAGCACTAGATGCTTTAATTCTGTTCATTTTCATTACTGACATCGTCCTCACTGGCAAAGTCCATCGGAAGCACACTTGGAACTGGGCAGATAGGAGGTCCCTGCAGGAGCTTTCCTTTGTACCTATCTGCTCTTCCCAGGAGCCTTCTCCTCTTGGTTTTGATAGTGACAATACTTGACAAGGAGACACCCTGGGGCACAGGTCACAACCTCACAGCTATGCACCCTGCAGGGAAAAAAAAGGCTCATTTTACATAGCAAAGAGAGTCTCCGAGAGCAGTTGGTGGTGTTGGGGACCCTTTCTTGAGTTTCTTTCAATGATTTAAGCTTTTTGGCTACTGGGCCCCCATCTTGCCTTCTGCTTAAGAGACTGCATCATCAGAGAAAAAGGCATTTCTCTAGAACCTGCAGTATTGCCTCAGTCCTGCGGGCTTAGCAACCAACTCTCCCATTAAATTATTTAGTATTTTTTTCCTTTTGTCGGTTGTTCAGGCTTTCCCAGCATGGAGGCAGGTAAACAGAACTACAGCTTTCTCCTTCTCTAGACAGCTACGAAATCAGCAAGGATAGAGATTTCTAATGCTCACAACAGATCTGTCCTTCCTGGAAATCACAGGTGCATCTCTAGCCCTCATTAAATTCCAGTACAGTCTGAGCCACACTTTCGATTCGAGAGTGACCATGAACGACATCTAGCTTCACTGGCCACGTGCATGGCTTGAACACTCTCTTTGAGAGACAGTGGTAAGGTTTGGGGTACAGGAGATAGTTTCTCAAGGGCCAACAGGTTGATATCCAAGTCATTTATTTGTCTTTACTTCCTGCCTCTCTCTGTAGCTCCACCCCTTTCTTCTTCTCTCCCAGAGTGTATGGGGAAAGGAGCAAGATTTATTGCAACAGCAATTTATCTGCAATAAAAAGTGAAGCCTGCTATAATGCATTAATGGCTAAAGAGGGTAAAACATGCCATAAATATAAAGTCAAGCCCATTGAGTATCACACAAGACTAACAAGAAGGCGCTGCAGCACACAGGCCACAAGTGGCAGCACTGTGACACCCCCAGTGCCTTTCCTTGTCAGTTCATAGAAAAATCATTAGCACCCATTAAACAAGCCACTGTGCCAGGCATTTTGCTAAATCAACACTGCGTGCATGGCTCATTTTAGACTCCAGGTGGCAGGATTATTACTCCCATTGTGCAGATGAGAAAACCAAGCCTTGGAGAGGTTGAGTTGATCCTAGTGAGCCAGGGCTCAAGCTTCAGTGCCTACTTGCAGAAGGCTTTCCTGTCTCCTAGTCCCTTCTGACCTTTCTTCATCAGTTAATACGTTTCTAAGAAACAGACAACCCTTTCAGAGAGCTTAGAAAGCATCTTGTTGGGGAGGGTTGTTCTCCAGCTTGGCTATGTTTTTCTGTGTGCCCTGAGAACCATCTGCGACCGCCTGGGGGCCATCAGCAGACAGATGTGCCAAAGGGGTTGTGTTTGACAGTTAGAAATGGCTCTAAGTTGTGACATCCAAACTTATAACCTATAAATAATAAACAAAGCAGTCACAGAGAGAAAGTTTGGAAAACACCACTTGAAGTAGTGCTGGCATTTGGGAACATACACACTAAGATAATTTTTCTGAACTATGATTATTCCCCAAAGTGATGTGATTTGCCCTCCCTAGGGCCAACTGCCCTCCCTAGGCTCAGCAATTCCCATGGCAGATTCTCTGGAAAGGAAAGCTGCAGGAGGCTAATCATATGTGGTACACCCTGATTTGGTGGGGAGGGACTATAGTGTGCTCCCAGGATAGGTAAGAAAGGAGCGGAGATGAATCTGAAGGTGTTCTGTCTTCAGGGAGACACTGTGGAGTCCAGCTTGTTCTTGGTGTAGACAAAGACAGGGACTCTTCTCTACAAAGCAGTGAGAACCGCTTTTTAAGAAGGAAGTGCCAAGGGCCACTGGAGTAGCCAACACCCAAGACCTAAGGGTAGCTAGGTATAAACTTACCTACGTTGTCTCCTAATGGTTAACATCCTTTTGCATCTATGGCTCATGGTCAAGGCTTCTCCGAAGTCTAAAAAGGGTATGGCCAGACAGAAAGTCATCTAAGGCGTAGGGACCACACTCAGCTGGAGTCTGGTTCAACAGAGGATTGGTGGGGATGTGAGTCACACAGAAGACAGGTCTTTGTTTCCACCCTACCCCACATCTACACACCGTCTTCCATCTAGCCCCTCCCTGGGTCCATGGAAGCATGTTCCTTCAGTGCAGAGTGTGCACTGGTGTATGACCTTTAGGTTTAGATTCATGGTCCAATCCAAATCCTTGGAAGAACATTTATCCCCACTGCTTTGGTTTCTTCAATTGATAAGTGAAGTAATATTGTTTATCTGTGAGAATTATGATAGGGAATGTTACCTTAAGTAATAGTCACCATTATTGTTCATTTAAATTATTACATATTCTAACCTAACAGGGTTTAGGCACTCATTGCTTCTCCCCAGAACATAACCTTTATGTGGAGATATTCCCTCGTTAGAGATCAAGTGCAATGGCCAGGAAGGCAGGTGTTATAGGCTAGATATGTGTGCCTTCTCAAATCCACAGGTTAAATCTTGTCATCTCGGTTCATGGCAATTTGAAAGTGAGAGATGATTGTATTAAAAGAATATAGCCTTCAGGAATGAAATGAGTGTCCTTGTAGACACGACTCTAGAGTTTGCTGGCCCCTTCCAACATTTAGAGTTATAGGGAGAAGGCAGCCACCTATGAACCAGAAAGCAGGCTCTCACTAGACACCAAATCTGATGATGTTTTGTTCTTGGATTTCCCAGACGTTCAGAACAATGAGAAATGCTTATCTCTTATTTAAGTCAACTACTGTTCAGTAGATTTTGAATATATGAAAACCTGAATTACACAGGCTTAGATGCAAAGTCTAGGTTTAGGTCTGATCATGGTGCTCAGGGTGATTTTTCCCTTTGTTAACTTGCTTATCAGTTAAATGGGCTTAACAGCCTTCCCATCTTCCCAGGACATGCTGAGAACAAAATGAGAATGGATTACCAGAAGTTTTACAAAGCTAAAGATGTTCTATAAAGTCAGGAGCCTCTGCCCAGCTCTTACTCCTTTCTGTATTTGGTTCTATAAATCTCTGTGTCTGATTTTTGAATATTTAATCCGAGAATGAAGCTCACTCTTTTGAACACTGTATTTCATTTTGGTTTACCCAATTTCTGCTTACCTAGCCAAGATCACAAGAGCCTGGAGATGTTGTCTGGTCATGAGCTTATAGTTTTTCAAATATTTATTTTAATTATGTGTGTGTTTCTGTGTAGGGAGTATGTGCACATGAGTGCTGATGCCCCTGGCTGCCAGAAGAGGGCGCTGGATCCTCTGGAGTTGAAGTTATATAGGTGGTTGTGAGTTGCCCTGTCTGGGAACTGAACTCAGGTCCTTTATAGAAACCATGTGTGTAATTACCTATGAAGCCATCTCTTTTCCTTACTGTAACTTCAACTGTGGTAAGCCATGGCACAGGGCTCCCTCTGCTCTGCTTTCTAGAATGTTTTCTCTTTTCTCTTCTCTTCTCTTCTCTTCTCTTCTCTTCTCTTCTCTTCTCTTCTCTTCTCTCTCCCTCTCCCTCTCCCTCTCCCTCTCCCTCTCCCTCTCCCTCTCCCTCTCCCTCTCCCTCTCCCTCTCCCTCTCCCTCTCCCTCTCCCTCTCCCCCTCCCCCTCCCCCTCCCCCTCCCTCTCCCTCTCCCCCTCCCCCTCCCTCTCCCTCTCCCCCTCCCCCTCCCTCTCCCCCTCCCCTCCCTCTCCCCCTCCCCCTTCCCCTTCCCCTTTCCCTTTTTCCCTTTCCCTTTCCCTTTCCCTTTCCCTTTCTTTTCTTTCTTTCTTTTGTTTTTGTTTTGTTTTGTTTTTTGAGACAGGGTTTCTCTGTAAAGCTCTGGCTGTCCTGGAACTCGCTTTGTAGACCAGGCTGGCCTCAAACTCAGAAATCCGCCTGCCTCTGCCTCCCGAGTGCTGGGATTAAAGGCGTGTGTCCCCACGCCTGACTTAGAATATTTTTCTGCTTTACATTCACCATGGTGATGGAAGCTAGATTAGTTCTCTGTCCCACAACATTTTATTTTACTATTTCACTGAGGCAGCATTCTGGGATGCATCGTTGGATGTCAAGGGCACTAAGGCTCCCCAGGAACCCAGCATTCCTGACCTCATACACCCCCAGAGGATGGCCTTCACACATTCTGACAGATCCGGGTTATCACAGTGCTTCTCATTCTGGATGCAACACTGTAACAACTTCTTGCCTAATAGTTTTTCCTCACTGGATTCTGCCCAAACTAGATTGTCAGTGCTTAGCTCTCTTTTTAGGAGTCTACATGGAATGTAGGGAGCAGAAATGGTGGATGATGGTATGGCAATAAGGGACAGACAGACAAGAGGAAGGACAGAAAGAGGGTGCAGTCAAGTGTATTAGTGTTCTACTCAGACCCAGGACCCAAGCCTCAAAGAAGGGATGTGTGCCCAGAATTTACAACCAATGTGTTGCACGTTTATTCCTCTTTTCAGAAAGTTGATGAACACAATCTAGGGGCTGTCATCCCTTCTTGTCTACTCAGCCTTGAGATGAAAGGCATGTGAGGGAGGCAGGACACGGCCCCTCCCCATCTATAAGACAGCTGCCACCAAAGCAAAATGTCCTCCCCTCTCCTCTCTAAACTAAACAGTAGTTTGTCAAAGGGTGAATAAGAAGAAAAGTGACAATTTTCCTTTATGTTAATAAATTGCTTTGGCCTAAAAAACATTAATCAATTTCTTTCCAAAGCACACACACTTCTCAATACTCTGCTATTTGCTTGGCCTTGAAAAGAAAGTCACTTTCAATCCCCTTAAACTGTCAAGACCAGTGGGGGCAGACACATGGGGGAGGGGCAGCTCCCTAAATCCTAGTGATTATAATAGAACCCTGCTGTGTTTCCATAGAAACATAACGATGCATTCTTCCCTGAATGTACACGAGGGAAGGAGTGAAGAGCAAGGCTGTGGGCAAGGTGTACAATGTCTGAAGCACTGGAGGTGCCGATGAGGAGCTGAGAGGCATTTGTCCGTAAGAGAGGAAGGCAAAGCTCTCAGTGAAGAAGAGCAGAGGGGGCAGCGACCGGGTCCCGCAGAGTGTAATCACACCTGTTACAGCCTAGTATTAGCATGGCCACCCGGCTAGGTTATTATTATGACTCCTACATAGAGCTGAATCCTGGGGGACAAAGAGAGTTACCCAAGGTCAACCAGGAGCACTCAACTCAAAAGCCTTTGGCTCTAGCCTCTGGGATGGGCAGCGACTCAAGTCCAGCAGAGAAGTCAGAGTTTGCATTCTGCTTTCTGGCTCTTTGCTTCCTGGGCCTGCCAGTTCTGGGCACACGATAGACTCACTCAGAAACATAACTTCTAATAGGTTTGGAGATATTTGTGAATCTTGGGAAATGCAGGCAGTTCATTATTGCTAGTTTGCTTTGGATTAGGCAGTCAGAAACTCCACACAGAAGGAGAAAGAAGCAGCCAGTGATGTATGTGTGATTAGATAGCATGGACAGAGACCTGGAAAAGGGGCTATGTGAGAGGTGAGAAGCATACTTGGATCACGTGCCTTAAATTCTGGGAAGCGAGCTCCACAGGGATTATGTCTCAGTCTGTTTAGCCATGTCACTGGAATTTAGCACTAGAGTGGGTGGCTGTCTGTCTGTCTGGCTGGCTGGGTACATGGGTGGATGAGTGGATGGATGGGTGAGCAGGTGAGCAGGTGGGTAAGTAGGTGGGAGGGTGGGTGTATGGGTGGGAGAATGGGAGGGTGGGTGGATGGGATATTCTATACCAGGCAGCAGGCACTCTTAGCATGAGCAGGGATTACTCATTTGCTTTGGCCCTATCTTGTACTCTATCATGAAGATAATTTTCTGTCACAGTAGGTAAGGCAAGGCTATTAAGGATCTAAAAGAACTGTGAATATGATATGGCTGTTCCCTACCAACCAAACCAAGCATGCATGCCTCCAGTGACAGGGGCGGAGAATGAGAGTTTGCAACTTACTACTATAAATTCCTTCCTTGGTGCAATGCAGAGGTTGCCTGGGGTGACCGTTCCCAGCCTCTGGATCCAACTCCCCAGTTTCCTCTGGGAAGAAGGAGGTCCAAGGGATGCTGACAGATGGCTCCTCCATCCCTCGAGACAAACTAGGGTGCAATACTTGGCAACCGTGGAAGAATGGGACTCAAGGTGTGGGTATGGATACCTGTGCCCAATGAGCTAGCAAACCACTGGCTTTGGCTACAAGGTCTCAAATTGCTGATGATGTGGGATATCATTTACTAAGGACACAAAGCCACTGGTCAAGCAATGGCAGTGCTAGCTGGCCAGACTTTTAATCTAGCTGCCATTCCTTTCTCAGCATCTAGAGCAGGATCTGGCACATGGTCAATATTTAATCAATCTTGGTTGAATGTCTGGGCGAACATGTGGCGCCGAATCTGTGTTGTGTATTGAACGTGCACCTGTTTTCTACACTTGCCTGTGATCCTGGGAGTAGGGAACATACTTCTTCAGCGGGGTACCACTCTAATGCTTGAGAATAGGGGAGTGACTTGCAGTTGATGCACTCTAGAGCTTTGCTTTCAAAAACACAATCTGTGTTTCATCCATTATGTAGGTCACCCTGCCAGGATTATGTCCCTGTAGAGAGAACCAGAGAGGAACAGAAAGGGAAAAGATGTCCAAAAAGGAGAGAAGACCCTGGCTGAAGGTTATTGATCCTTCCTCCTGCCGGCTACACGCCAGGCCACTCTGCCCTTCTGTCTCTTCCATTTCAGAACGCCCGGGACAATGCGGCATTTGGAGTTTCCTTTCTCACATGTGACAACTGTGACTTACTTCCACAGCAGCACTAACTCTGATCTGAAGCTCTGGGAAGTGACATGGGTATCACAGGCAAGGGCAGGTGGTCTTTTAATGATGGCTGATTTTCGGCTCTTGCTGGGCATAAAGGACTCTGCCAGTCATGCCTCATCCAGAACGACGTGGTGGCTTTTGTCTTCCTTACACTGTGTTTTATCCCCATCCCTTGCCTCCGGCTAAACAAGGGGCACGCTCTGCTCTTATGGTTGTTATTTCTGCCATTTTCTACACTCTCATGCTAGCTGTGGACTTTCTGAGAAAACAGGTAACAAGCACTTAGCACTCAAATGTACCTAAAAGTGGAAGGGAAGTGAGCAGTCAAGGACACAGGCTGGGCAGAGCTGCCTGGCAGGATCTGGTCTTCCTAGCCGAGTTCTCTGGGCTCAGGGGAAGCTAATCAGAGTGAGAGGAAGGCCAAGAGTCCCTGACATGTTTACCTCTTTTCCAGGCACAAAGAGGCAGAGGGAACATCAGTTAAGTCCAGGTTCTTTGCTGACTCTACATTCCCAGGGCTTCTGAGCATCTTGGCCCCATCTGACCTCATGTTTACCTCAGAAACCTTTGTAGTAATCAACATGGTATGAATGGAATACACTCTATACTAAGGACTCCAAAAACACACATGAAATAGGAAAAAGGAGAAGCTATCTAGCGACAGAAGAGGATTTCAGTCTCTCTGTATGGAAGAATGCTGGAAGGTAGCCTTATATGTAAAGCTCTCTAAGACATACTCCTAAGAGCATAACACTTCAAAGAGCATAAAGTATCAGTGGCAGTAATGTTAATGCAGGAGTAGGGGTTAACACTTACAAAATGATTGCAGTGTGTCAGGCTCTGCTCTGGCCATGTCATTTACAGCTACTTCACATATACTGATTTCATTAGCCTCAGGGGACATTATTACTCCCATTTCACAGATGAGGAAACTAAGCTCAGTTTGGTGATGTGTGCCTTTATATCGTTTACATGTTAATGAATTCATGAATACTGTTTAACAAATGTATACTGTTTAACAAAAATAGTAACAATGAAGATCACTAGCTAGAGATGAGAGGAAAGCCAGACCAAATATTTACTGAATGCCTGACATGATCTGTGCTTGATTTACTTGACAAAATGAGGTATCGTGAAAGGTAATTTAATTCAACGGGGAGAAATGGAAGAGTCTGGGAAATGGCTCAACTCTCCTAAAGCCACCTGGCCCTTGGTCCCTAATGGCTTTGTAGTTGATCCTAAGGACCTGCTCTTGTGTACTCTGGGTAATGGGTGTGTGTTATTTTCAAGTCAGTGTGTATTCTTTTGAAGTTACCCTCTTCCTTCCTCTCTGTCTTCCAGTGTAGAGTATGATTTCCGGCAGCAGGAAGGCAGGTTCCATGAGGTTCTCCAGAGTCTGGAGGAGGCAGAACCAACTGAGGAAGCACCTTCGCCACCCAAATCCCCAGCAGAAGCCCCGGTCCCCGAGAAACAGGACTTACGGCGGAAGAGCAAGAAGGTGAAGAAGAAATGTTTCTGGTGGATATGAGAAGATTGGGGCTTCCTGCATTCCTTCCTGAGATGGGGGATCCCCTCAAGACATCCCCGATCCTCTGCAAAAGCGCAGGCCGAGATCCCCTTGCCCTGTGAGACAGGAGTGCCTCAGAGCCGGTACACCCCTGGACACCTGCTCACCAACCTTACCTGAGTGTGTGCCGCAGCTTGCAGAGGATTTTGTGGACACTTGCGTGGCCACTTGTTACCGAGCTGCCTGTCCCTCACAGCCAGGCTTCGTCCTCATCTGCTAAGCTCAGATTCCCACCATATGCTAATGCTCACTGCACTCCCACCACTTCCCTGGCAGCAAGCATTTCCTTCCTACCCTGAGATCCTCGACCCCAAAGGTACAGAAATAAGCCTGTGTTGTGCAGTGCAGGAAGAGGAGGGTTGTGAGCAAGTATCCTAGAAAACATCACACAATAAGCTGGCAGGGTTCTAGGATTTACCGTACCAAAAGCACAACAGAAATGAGCAGAGCCTAACAATGCCAGGTCCCCCTGATTGTATTAAGTTGTTCTCTTTTTCAACTAGCTGTTAGATTTCAAATCCAGCAGCTGTGCAGCTGTCTTCTTGTAAAGTATGGGGTGTGGCAGAGTAAGGTTGCCCATGGGTATTAGAAACCTGTTGTGTGATCTATGTTACTGGAACTCAGGTGACTTTCATAGCTGTAGTCTTTCTGGGGCTGCTTAATTATCATATGTCTCTGTATACCCAGTGGGGGGGGGGGTAATTGAGAGGGGCTTTATCGTTAGGGTCATTTACCTGTTAGCGTTCATTTACCTGTAACATTAAGGGTCTTAAGACTCAGCAACTTGTATGTCGGTATACCTTATCAAGTGACGTTAACAAGGCTTACCTACAATATAGCATTTTTTCCTCATCCATGCATCTTGTGACAACCATGTAGATAGGCCCAAACATGCTACTCTACAGTTACCCTTCCTGGTGACCAGGTATCGGTCACCTGATCTAGGAAGAAACACGACCGAGAATGAGGATGGAAGCGCCTTCTTCCACAAAGTTTGAGCTTCTTAAGATCTAGCTCGTTGTGTTGACAAGACCTCCACTCATGGATGTCCGGTCAAGCTTGCATGCCAAGCAAACTCCCAAAGCAGTGTGATTAAGTAATTGCTACCTACTGGGGCTGAAGAGGAGGCAAGGCTTGGATACCTCTGCATTCAGTTCTGTGTTCTGCCAGCCTGTGATTGGACTGACACTGCCAGAAATGTGAGCCACACTTAA
Organism: Mus musculus; assembly: GCF_000001635.26. Classification (NCBI taxonomy): domain Eukaryota; kingdom Metazoa; phylum Chordata; class Mammalia; order Rodentia; family Muridae; genus Mus; species Mus musculus. Next base: position 34,421,159 of record NC_000077.6, read on the forward strand.
GCAAAGAAAGCCTTTTATAACCGCCCCCTTGCCAAAGACCCGGTGTCTGAGTGAGTCTCTGCTGTGTACGTGGGGTGTGCGTAAGCCCACTGCCAATTGAGGCTAATTGAGCAAACCACCTCCAACAATTTCACCTCCCTTGTCACAGCGCTGCGGTGCAAAAGCTATTTCAGGGAGAGTGAGGAAAATTTGGCAAGGAATCTGGGCTTGCACTATTTAAGTCTTGGGCTGTCATTTGAGATGTTCTCTCTCTGTTTCCAGTGTAATGTTTAAACTCACAAAGTGAGACCAGAATATAGAATGTCAAGTTAGAATTAAGATAAATATACTTGCCATGCTTAAGAAACCACATTTCAATTAGATATGTTACCACTGGCCAAAAGCCACAGATCTTTCTTTCTGTATCCACACACTCAACTCTCAGTTGGCCCCAGCAGTGGAAAAAAACACTACAGAGGATAATCCAATAAAGCAAACTCATTTGGGATCTCTTATATAATTTTATCTTGCAGTGGGGCTTCCATCTTAATTTGTTCTGCTTACACTAATTTCAAATGAATTTATATTCCAGAATATCAGGATGGGATGAAAATATTCTTGCACTTAGATCTCGGAGACTCGGGGAAATAGAATAGCCTTTTTCACTAACCTGGAGAAGATGGCATAATTGTGTCCTTTCTTGACTGGGCAGAAGAATGACTATGCCTCCTGGTTTCTAAGCTCTGTCAACCTCCTACTAGTGGGGGAGCACAGCTGTGAGAGCTAACTGCAGCCTTTGTACTGGGTAGCCTGGAGAAATGAGGAGATATCTGGGGTAGCTCTTATCTTTACACGTACATGGCAAGTTAGGGGATCTTCCATAAACTCTGAATGAGATTAAATTAGGACTGAAAACTGTTACCATTCCCTGAAAGAAAAATCAACCCAGGTCACGTGATTTTATACCAAAGCACAACACCACATCGCACTGCTTAGGCCACACTAATCTATACCTGGAGAGAAGGTTCCTTCTGGTAATTGAATCCTGAGCATCAGTATTGGGGGGAAAGGATTGATAAACACCAGCCTTCTGAACAGAAAGGGTCATCACTACATTAAATAAAAAACATACTCATATATACCAAAACTCTATAGTCTGTTACTCGTGTTGAGTAGCAATGCTTCTTTGTAAAATAGTATGTAATATGATATTCTACAGAAATGTTGTACTCGAGGTTATATGGTTTTATGGAAAGAGATTCATTTAGCAAAAATTACTTTTATGAAATGGAAGGAGTAAGGACTGATGGGTCTGTTTAAATTGCAGGGGTTTATTTTATCTGCTCCCTCTATAGTTAAAACACTCAGTATCCCTGGAACTTAATGCCAGCTCATCTGTAGAGCGCCTTCTTGAAGACAATGTATCACTGTAAGGTTTTGTAAATTTCTAAACTGTTTTAAATGGGATATTATCTTTTGCAATAAACTTAAGTATTTTTCCTAGGTCTTAAGACTCAGTTATTAGCTTGGGTTGAGTTAAGTTGTGAAATTTAGCAGCCCCAAAGGCAAAGACAGTTATAATACTTAACTCATTTGTTTATAAAGAGGAATAGATCCAGAAATGTCTGTGACACCAATCACGGGAGGTAACCTGTACCAAGGAACCATTCCCAGCTGCTTTCAAGAGGGCACACAACTCATCCATGGTTCAACTTTGTACACCGACACCTGACTAGCTTGGTTCATATTTCTTTTTAATTACTCTCTGATGAACAGTTTTCCTTAAAAGACATCCTTGTGTCATCAATACTGGGAAAATTAGTATCTCGTTCCAAAATTCGAACATGAGATAAATAGTTTACTTAGATCCAAATGAGCTCCTGCTTTTGAAGGTTGAGGGATCTAACTCTGAGCCCAGTTCCTTTGTGGAAAAGATATTTGCAAATGTGTTCTAATGGCATGTTAATACCAAACTCACTTTCTCTTCGACTAGTCAGAGGGAGAGAATTGTAAAGAACTCCCCCCAGGCGTGAGTCAGAGTTTGAGCTGCGATGTCACTGAGGTCTCCTTTCTGTCAGGAGGCTGGGCCTCCCCCTCTTAGAGGTAAGGAAAGCAAAGTGACCCATTAGTCACCCCATTGTCTGAGCTTCTTAGCTAGGGTCTTATGAACCAGAAACCCCTGATCCTAAGAGGACATCTGGCAGTTAACTGAAGGGAGCTCTGAACATAGTGGAGAAAACACAACAGGCACCCAGGAAATACACATTCCTTCCTTTGCTCATTGAAGGAAACAGGGAGAAACAAGAGCTTCTGTGAGACCACGCTTGGTGTCAGATGCAGGTTTAAGATCATCTCAAGGCCAGAAGCCAACTCACTCTGACTTATAAATCCCTTAGCTAGCAGGACAATGTATGTTAAATAATGCGTGCTCTGTGGTTCAGAGGTACACGTTGACCAATAATGCTTAGTGCAGCATTGTGGGGGGAAAGAAGACTGTTGTAGTATGGCATTAAATTCCCAGTGCAAAAGGCTCTTCCGTACTCAACATGAGGTATAAACAGACGATTTGCCCAAGGCTATTAGAACTTTGGAAATGGGTCCTAGAAGCACCAGCACAGTGTGTGAGGAGCTGACCAACTCCAGCCACCACTCAGGGTGGACTTGAAGTCCATTCTTACTGTGGTCAGCTGAGCATCATCTTCACGTGAAAAGGATCTAACTTTAAGGTCAGTCCAGGCAACTTGCTGAATGCTAAAAATGTCTCTGCTTTTCAGTTTCAAGCCACAGAGATGTTTTATGATTGCTACTCCCATTGAACAGGAGAGGGCTGGAACACACCTCCAGACTCAGCACCGACGCTTTGCTACAGTCCATGTTTGGCCAACGTAGTGATCATAATCGCCCGTCTGAGTACTTTCCACCTCAATTTTCTCCCATCTCCCTGAAACTGACTGACAGCCTAAATACCTAGTGTCCATGTAATATCTCCTAATCTCAAAGTTTCACAACTACACCATCTCTTTTTGCTTTCTGTGGAGCCCTTAACCCACAAAAAGAAGATGCACCTTCAGACACCATACAGCTGGATTCTCCTCCATGTCAGAGAACTTCCTCATGGCAGGCACCTTATTGCCCACCACAATAGGGTCTGCGAGGGAACCCTTCTCTCTTCCTAGAACATACTCACTACATCCCTCCGTGCCCAGTTTCTAGCAACACATAATGCCATCCAGCTGCCACCATGACCACAAACCACACCAGATGTCCTTCTTAATCATTTACTTACATCAGGGACCTTGTCCTCAAAGTCTATGACATAGCTGTCCTTGAACATATCTTTGTCACTCTTTAGTGGATGTACTTGTCTGTATAGTCTTCCTGGGGTGGTAATCCTACTTATTGCCAGTAGCCTGTATATGCCCTGCACTCACTGCACTGGGGCTTAAATGTTGAAGGAGTAAGTTAATTAGTAAATTGTTAAATTAGTTAATTAGTAAATTGGATCCAGTGAAGGAGTTACTAACTCTGAACACACCCTGCCCCTGGCTTTTCCCCTTCTTACTGGCAGGGCATTCATAAGGAATGGCACACTGCTGGCACCCAGCCTCTGTATCTGCACCCCTGGAAGGAACGGTGCCCAAGCTTTCAACTCTTTCATGGTTGGCCAGGCTTTCAGGACTTAGGAACACCAGGACACAACTGTCCTCACCCTGCACCTTATTGACAGCCTCACTTAACCTTGCTTCAGAATAAATTGCCATCATAATTAAATCCCAATGCATTCTGCACATTTGACCAAGATACTGCCCAACAGTGTGAGAGAGAAAATGAGTTTTGAAATTAAAGCAGATTGTTAACTATTTTTGCTGTAATGTTTCTATTAAAATGCCAGCATTTATTACATGTGACCTAGTCCATTTCAGACACAATGCAATTTAAAACAGACAGAGGCCGTCTACTCAAGGAACATTTTAGGCAAAGCGTTTTGCCTTGGCTTCAACCATGATTAAAGTGGAAAGACAATAACATCACACCAAAGGATTATTTGCTCCCAAACAAATAAAGGCTTTATTATCATGAAAGGCTTTCAAATTTTTTCAGAATCCATAAGTATATTAAATTTCATTCAGATAAAACCCATTACTTTCTCCCTGACAGAACCTGAATATACATTTTTTTAGACCATTAGCTAGGCCAGTGACCTCTACCTGTCACAGCAGCCTGGGTGCCCAGGTAGCACACTCAATCTGGTTACGCTAAGAAGCAGCCCTCCATCTCCTACACCAAACCAGCTGTGGCATTTCAACCACTGGACTCCAGAGTGATGCCCACAGCCTTGCAATTGTGCCCATCGAGTAACTGATCCCTACCTCATCCCAGGTAGAGATCAGATACAGATGACAGAAGGATCTTGGGGCTGCAAGTCATTGTTCTCTGTTTGCAATTTTTTTTCAAATACAAAATATTATCTCTTTAATAGTTGAGACGAGAATTAAAGAGTAAAATCAAAATGTAACTCAAAGCATCAATGTTTATAAATTCAGAGTGCTGGCCCTGACTTCCTCCACTAACAGGTACCCCAGGGTCTGACAACAGGTAGATGAACCTCAGCCCAGGGGTCACTTACAGAATACTTACAGAGGATCTTCTCTGTGCCATGCCTGTGGCCAAGGACACTGTGAAAATGCACTTGAAGACCTGACCTCACAGACTGTGTGGTCTAATGAGGGCGTTTCCCACCCCACACACATCCCTCCCCCTCCCCCCACCGCGCCCCCGAAGTGAGCAGAGGTCACTCTACCTGGATGTCAAACCACTTTGATCTGAAGATGAAGGTGTAAATCCTGCTGGGACTCTGTCCATCATCCTGCCCTTCCCCCCACTGTGTAGTAAACTCCTTGAGGGAGCCTTTTGAGGTACATAGTTGGCTAAATCATCCCCGATTTGTGTCTGTAATTGTACGCATCACCACTACCCCAGAGCGCAGATGCTCACTTCCATAGCAAACAAGGCTCATAACAGGTCTCCAAGCTAACATTTACACCCTAACCTCAACCTCTTGCTAGCTCCTTTCCTATCTCATCATCTCTTGAGAAGTCAGAGGGTATTAAGTACCTGTGGGCGAATCTTCGTTCACTACTGCCCGGAACACCATCCATCACCCATCTTTCACGGGGAATAATTTGTACTCTGAGGGAGGATAAAAGTTGGGGTTCACAATATACTGTTAATAAGTGATGATTTCAGCAGAAGCCTGGAATCTCAGCATCTCTGAGACCAAGGCAGGAAGACAACAAGTTCAAAACCAGTCTGGGCTACAAAGTGAGGCTCCATGGCAAATCAAAATCAAAACCAAACAACAACGACAACGACACAGTAATCATGAGCTCTCTGTTTCCTCCACCTGACAGTGGTAATGACCAGCACTTGTCTGCTCCCTCCCATTTACTCCTCAAGCATTTCCTACAAGGTATTTACGACAAGTGCCACTTTTCAACCGAATGAATGGAGGCAGGAGAGAGGAGCCATTTGTCAAAGCAGAAGATATGGAGAGTGGGAAGGGGGTGTTGGGGGATAGGGATCTTTTAAGGTCTGCCAAAATTGGGAGCCAGGTCCCTTGAAACACCTATGACAACAGCAAACACCAAATTAAACATGGTCTTCTCTTTGCGACTTTCTCTTTCGCTCCTATCCCTGGTCCCTGTTGGTCACTCCATCCTGAGTGCCCACGGCACTGCACAGGATGCCGGTTTTTCACATTACATTGGGATTTCTTTCATCAATCTCTCATGTTCCTCTCCACTAGGAAGCAGTGTCCTTGGAGACAGGAGTTGTCACTCCATCCCTGGGAGCCTCCACAGGCATCCTATGTCATGTGAAAGACCACATATTGCAGTGTAAGTTCTGCTGAGTTGAATGAGGAGAAAATGTGGCCATGGAGAAGAAAAACTAGGGGCCAAGGTCAGATCCTGCCTGCTGCCGCCTTCCCCCCATCTTTCAAATAAAGCCCTGGGCTCTCCTGGCTTCAAATGACGTTTAGAAGGTAAGAACACACGCAGGAAGAGGCTTCAGGAAGCGGGTTTTCTCTGTAATTCCTATTTTTAAAGAAATGGTGCTTGAGGATTTTTTTTTTTTTTTGATCATAAAAAGAAAGTGAAGTTATTTCAGAAAAAAAGAAATGAAACTCAAGAAATCTGCAATTCCTGAGTGCACCGAACTCGGGAAATGCTGAATGGGGTTAGTGCCTGGGTCTGGCCTCTGGGAGGCCATGGGGTCTGCTGAGAACTGGACTTCTCCTTCCCAGACCTCAGCCCCCTGATGACTTCCCTGCTGTCCTGTTCCTACCGCCCTTCCTACGCACTGAGTCACTGAACATGATTGTTTATTGGAGAAAGCCCTGGTGGATGCCACTTAAAGACAAATGGGTGCCCTGGATGAATCTGACAACAAGTCTAGAAAGGTGGGTTTGATTGTGAAGGGCCACTTGACAGAATTAATTCCTTCAAGTAACTCAAGAAGAGCTGTGTCCTAGTGGGGACAACAGGGACCTGAGGCTCATGCCTCTTTCATTACAGTGGTTCCAGTGGTCTGTTCTTTCTCCATGGGGAGTCATCCTTAGGGGATAAGCCATTAGCAAGTAGTTCTTATGGGCTCCTTAATAGTGTGGGAGAGGATTGCTATAAAGGCCGGGGAGTTTGGTGCCACCTCTTTCTCTGTTTTCTAGCTTGGTATATGGCCACTTGCTGTGGCATCCGGTATCACCAGAGCCCTTAGATCTTCATGTAATGAGTGAAAGAAGAGAGGGGCTGGGCTCTAGAGTCTCCACCATATGGACAGTTTAAACCTTTGCTATTTTATAACTAGCCTGCTTTAGGTACTTTGTTATAGTAATGCAAAGCTGACAGACACACCCTGCATCTTAATGTTCACTGAACATCCCAACAAAGGGCCATGAAATCTTCTGATCCTGTCATCATGTCAAGTCAGGAAAAAGGACTTGAACATGAAAGATAACAACAACAACAACAACAACAACAACAAAGGACCAGCAAGATGGTTTAGTGCTTAATGGGGCTTGTGACCAAGTCTAACCATCTGGATCTCAGGAACACACAGTGGGAGAAATAGACACCTGCAAGTTGTTCTGTGACTGCATGATCATATGTATGTACACATACACACACAAGATATAAATAATGTAATTTAAAAGAAGAAGGAGGAAGAAGAAGAGGAAGAGGAGGAGGAAGAGGAGGAAGAGGAGGAGGAAGAGGAGGAGGAGGAGAAGGAGAACAATAACAACAACAACAACAACAACAACAACAACAACAACAGCATCAGCAACAGCATCAGCAACCACCACCACCCAGTTCTTGCTTCTCAAGGGCCTGCTATTTGTTAAGGCTGATGCTTTGCAAACAAAGGAACTAAGGGACCAAAGCCATTAAATGGGCTCCTCAGGCCTTGAGAGAACTATGGTATAGTTCCCCACTTGTCAGATCCCTTCAGAATCCACAGCTTGCTTCACTGCCCGTAGAAAACAATGCTGACTGAGATGGTGGTCAGCCAAGGCCAAGGGCAGACATTTTGTTCTAAAGACTGTCCCCAGTGCCGGGAAACAGCACAAGAGATTCTGCAGAGTCTTATCTTTAAGAACACACTTAAAGTCACTTGCCCCAAATCAGATTTGCATAGCTCCACTAACACAAGCCAAAAGGCACTGGGCTATTTGGAGATAATTTTGTTAAAACTTCAATGACATAATAGTGCATTTCCCAGCATTTGCTGAATGATTCCCACATTCTCTCTCTCTCTCTCTCTCTCTCTCTCTCTCTCTCTCTCTCTCTCTCTCTCTCTCTCTCTCTGTCTTCCTTTCCTGGTGCTGAAAGCTATGTCCTTACGTGGCCAGTGATGGTCCCACTGGGGTACCAGTTTGCCCAGGTCCGAAGCTGACCTGCTCTGCAGCACCCCAAGGTGAAGGTCCACACGTCAAGTGGGGAAAATCCTTGGTGGTAGTAATATGAGCCTCAGTTTACCAAACAGGGCATTGTCCCCACATAGGCTGCTCCATGGACAGACCAAGGAAGAGGCAAGCCAGTGAATCTCTTCCGAATTCCCATCTCTGAGGCTGATGTGGGACCAGAAGGATAATCCTGAGGATGAACCAGGCTCTTCTTCAACCTGTCAAAAAGAACCCTTTCACGGCGCTGGGGCAGAACTGCAGAATTTTATAGATGGAAGATCCTTAAAGGGAAGTCTGGAAGGAAGCAGGGCTTTTCTTACCTATTTTTAAACTCAGACCTTTTAGAAATCTCATTATCCTCTTGTCCTTTGGATTGGTTTGCTCTTTCCATTAAGTCACCCTCCCCACACCCCGAGGTTGGACTGAGCATCTGCTTCACTCGAAGTCCTTGACAGGAGAACAGGAACCCCAACCATATAAGGACACAGCTCCTTCCCCCGGGAGTCAAGGCTTGCTATGGAACACAGGTGGGAAAAAAAGAAAATCCCACTCCAGTGTGGAAATCATGCAATTGCAACATCTACAGGTCACCAAAGACGATGCCTAAGAAATGGAAGACCACAAGACAGAATAGGCAACGAGTCATACACACACCAAGAGTTTCCTGGCCTGCACCCTCTGAGAGCTCTCTGCCCTTTCCAAGCCACCCACCCAAAGGTGTCATAATATTCAAGTGCCAGATTCAGTTCTATGATGTCAACTTTTGATAAGTGACTTCTGTCCTATATGCAGTGATTTCCTTAAGAGTTGAAAGACTCTGTGTGTGTGTGTGTGTGTGTGTGTGTGTGTGCGCGCGCGCATGTGTACATGCATGTATATCCAAATATTCCCTAATATGCATTTATGAGCACTGTGCTCCAAGTATAGAACCTGTGCCCCTCCCCTACCAGCCTAGAGAGCAACCAAGCTCCCCGGAGTTAATGATGCCACCTTTGTTGTTACCAACCTGAAGTCAGGTCCCTTGCATAATTTTCAGTATTTTCTTACAACAAATTTCTTAATCCCTATAATGAACAAACATATACAAGCATAAACATTCCCATACCTACACATGAACACACACACATATACATACACATACACATACACACAGAGGGAACATTGTGTGGAGACACTGTGGGAAAGACAGATAGACATGGGGTTCCCAGAGGGTCCACTTAACTAGGCTTCCATCTTTCAGCATTGTGGAGGCCCAGACACTTCCTCATCCAAAAAGTTCTTTGGAGGAACTCTTTGGTGGAAGATTAAATATGGAAAGGACAAGCAGGGAGGCCATGTATGCTCTTAGGAGATGTAGCAATGGCAGCAAAGAGAGAGATGGTGGTCCCAGTCTTCAAGGACTGGATAGGCAGCTGGAGGGTGAAGGAGGAGTCAGTCTCCCCAGCACTTAAGAATCTCATCCCACCTCTGCCACCAAGCTGGCCTTCCCCCCTCCATACCTCCCAGCAAACAAAATAAAAATTTAAATAAACAAAAGGTTCTTCCTCCCACCCCTAGTTTAACTCTGAGATTTAATTACCAGAATTGAGGAGACTGTCTCTAATAATGTCTTAGCCATCCAAATCTACCCCCAAATTCTAAGCCCTTTTGGAGGTTTCTGAAAAGCCATCATATGGGCTATCTCACTTGTTCCCAGCAGAGGCAGAATAGCAGCTGTGAGTTCACAATGCTCATTAGGGACCTTTATGGTGGCTGGTGCCTAACATGTTCCTTTAGATACTAAAAGACTAAGTTGTGTTCAGCACACTGCTTAAGAGCTGGGATTCTTAAACGGTCATCGGAGTTTCAGGCTTTAGCTCCTCCACTACTAGCAAGCTGTGTGCTTACAGGCAAGTCACTCAACCTCTGTGAGCCTCAACTGTTGACTATACAACTGATGGAAGTCAAGTGGAGTACAAGAGGTCTGCCTGCCACATGAACATGTGCTTAATAAGTGACAAACAGTGTATGTGGAAGTCACATGCTACTCTCCATGACAATGGGCTGGAGGTAGGAGGGTGTGCCGCCAAGGGTCTTGCGGCTCTGAGCAGACAACCTGCAGTCCCCACTCAGCACCGCAAGAATGACTAGAATGTGAAGTTAGAGTTTACATGACACAGGTTTTCTGGAAATCCTGTTAGGTGAGGTAGTAGGGTGCGGTGACTTCCAGATTTCCCCCTTGGTTCTTTTTTAACAAACTGCTCTGAATGCCAGCTGCAGTTACCTTTATTTAATCACTCCACAGACTCCTCTGTGGAAAGCGGGGTAATTAGGCCCAAAATATATCACCCAGAGGCTTATTTTAACTAACCGAAATAAAAGCTAGATTCCAGTTTCAACAGAATTTTCAGATCGCTTTCCTTCCCAGAACTCCGGGCAGTGGGCATGTTCTCTGGTTGATTCTTGCTGTGGGGTGACAGTTCCCAGCATGGGTGAGAAAGGGGAGGGACCAGCCTTCTCTGGGATAATCAGGCCTGCAAGTTTGCCTTGATCTACACACCTAAGGCTGGACAGTGTCTCCTGAGGAAGGAGACCCTGGTGCTACTGCTGTGTGACTTTAGAGATGGTATTTGCACCCTCTGACTCACAGTATAAGGTCGAGCCTAGGACAGAATGTAACTCCCACTGCCTTAGAACTCAGGACAGGATTTACAAACCACAGGGTCAAATTTTCTTGTTGTATATGCTAACTAACATCTCTGAAAGGAACACTTGATGTCACAGTATGAGCGGCAGCATCTTCTCTGGCTATGGCCACAGAAAAATCAAGGTACAGCTTCTATATTGGATACAAACACAGCACATTTCACATAGAAACAGTTACTAGGTAAAATTCCTCAAGATTATTTCTTTTTTGCCATTCATCCAAATCTGCCTTCATAAAGGAAACAAAGAAAAGAATATTGACTATACAAACACTTAGACTAGGCCAGATGGAAATACCAGTAACTTCAGTCAATGTGAAATATTTATAAGTATCTTCAATATATCACTGTTGACCAGTTCACACTGTGACAGACATGACTAATCAATTCGGTTCGTCCCACTGAGTCAACACAGAGCTCCTGCAATCATTCTCATGACAGTATTTCAGGTAGACATCACCAGTCAACAAGAGCAGCCATGGGCAGCCCAGTCTGTTTTATGACCCTGACTCTGAAGCTAGGGAAACAACAAAATCCAAGGTTCAAAGATGTTAAGATGCTGCTATGTTTTGATAATTCTCTGTAGAGAGAGTGTGAAGCCCTTCTCCTGTCGCCCTGTCTCCCTTAATCAAATGTCACCTCTTCCCAACCAAGCCACCCTCTCTCACCATCAAAGTCTAGCTCCTTGGTAATTCAAGGGTTACAATAAACAATCTGTTATGTGTTTGATTAGAATCAGGCAGGAGAGAAGTGGAAATGCATCCAGCCTCCGGAGTCCCTGATTTTGGTTTTTATAGACTTTCCTTTGTCCGTTTGTCTTCTCTAACAATCCATTGTTCAGACAGGTGATTTACAGAAAATTGGGAGTGGCTGTCTCTAGCAAATGATGATTGCCTTGTGCTGAGCCAAAGGAGCCACTGTCTGCCCCATAAAAAGAGGCAAGCTGCAATCCCACCTGCCTCCCCAGCCAAGGTCTTATTTGGGATTTCAGAAGCACTAGACATGAATGGCAGGTGTCAAAAATATTGATTGTTTAATATTCCCAAGCAATGGAAACTAGCCAATAAAAATCATGTCTGGAAAATTAAAAATGATGGCTGGAATGGGGATGTTTTCTCCTTGTTGAATCTCAATTTGAAATTAAATTGGAGCCTTGGACATGAAGACTGGGACCCCTGACCCCTGAGCAATTACTTTCCACCACCATTTTCTTTACTTTGAAGGTCTTTCTATTCTTGGAATTGCTAGAAAGGCCCCTTTTGTGAAATTGGAGCTGTCCTAAGAGAGCCCCCTTTGGGTTTTCCTTCTATCTCCTATTGTTCCCCATTCAATTCTCTCTTCACTGTAGCTAAATCAGCAAATGGGAGTCACCAGGACTAAAGGCTAGCTTGCAACAGCACCTCTGCAAGGCTCTGGGACCAGACCAAGGAACAGAGAAATTAGGAACAAGACAGCCTTACATCACCCCCATCCTCTCTAACATGTCTCCAGTTGTTATTGAGGAAAGCACCCTTAGTTAAAAAGAAAAGACAATCTGGAGGCAGATGCACAGAAACTCCTCCCCTGCCTTCCAGGGACTGTTTCATTTATTCATTAGCTACATTATTTACTCAGTAAGTGTGTTCTGAATACTCACTCTTCACAAGGCATTCTGCTAAGGATAAAGGGGCAAGTGGAACATAGTCCCTTCCCTCAGGGCTCTTCTAATATAGGAGAGAAACAACTTCTGAGCCTCTTCTAAGGATAGCACAGGTTCTCACAAAATGCCAAAGAAATTAGTGAGTTCTCTGTAGGTCCATGCACTTGAGAACAGCGTTGATAGGATGTGTCTGGATGTGTCTCACAGCAATGGCATGAAGGTGTATTAACCACTGGGCAGAGAGGCGCAACCTCTCAAACATCATATGGCAATGCAGAGGAGAGAGGGTTAGCTCACAAACAAACAAACAAGACTAAAAACCAAAACAACAACCAAAGGGCAGATGACATGGAAAGGTCTCAGTAGGCCTGTTCTAAGTCCATTAAGATTGATAGAGTCTTCAGTCTTGTTTATGCAAGAATGTGAGGACCAGAGCCTTCAGACATGGCTTGTAGAATGAGGCATGGCACAGCCACTCTAAAACACAGTTGGACAATTTCTTAGGAAAAAACCTGTTGCTTCATCTATTCCACTATGAAATTTCTACTCAAGAGGAATTAACATATGTTCACACAAAACCCATGAACAAATACCATAGCAGCATAATCTATAGTAGCCTAAAGTTGAAGACAGTCCAAAAACCCACTAACTAGTACATGGATAAGAAAACATCATGTTCATACAATATTACCCAGCAATAAAAAGGGACAGAGCATGGCATGTCCCCAAATATGGATGGACTACAGAAAATGCTCAGGAAAGAAGTCAGGCATGAGAACTCAAACTCGTGTGGGTTTGCCTTATGAAGTCCCCCAAAGAGGCAAATGGGTACAGATAGTTGCTTAAGAATGGGGAAGGGATGGAGAGTGCCCATAAAATAACCCAGGGTAGGGAAGGGAAGGACCCAGGCTGAGTTACTGTGGTGGCCATACAACTGTACAAAAGTCCTAGAACTCATGAAAACTAGTCTGTTTGGTGATTACATGTTCTAGGGAGGGCAGCTTCCTAAAGGCGTGTGTCTATGCTGGACCTTAAAAGTTAGGCAGAAGGTCACTAGACTGGGAAGGCACAGGAAGGTATGGTAGACAATTGAAGATGCTCAGGTGGTGCAGAAATCCAGAGCACTGGGTATATGTGGGTAATACCCAGTCATATACCATTTTGGACATTTAGACAGAAAGTCAGATGAAAGACTGAAAGAAAGAGTAGTTGAGCCCATAGCAGACACTAGAAGTTAAGACTGATCTGAATGTGTTTATGAGCCATTTTATAGGCAGTGGGGAAACCACTGAGCAATGGAGAGTAGGGGAATGCCCTGGCAAAGAATACCAGACAGCAAGAGGAATAAGTATTAGAAAGTCCAGTCATTAGGGCAGAGGATCCAAGAGCAGACCCATAAAAGAGGCAGGAATGAATGAGAATCACTCCTCCATCACTTGCTGGAGTTGATAATGCAGATGGACAGAGACTCATTGGACCAGATAGGAAGGGAAATAACAATAGACACCACTTACTTAGTGCTTTCTACAGTTCATACCCTGTTCTAAAGAACTGCTACTCTCAAGGAAAAGCAGGGAGTTAAGAGCCTGCTATATACAGAATGAGCCAAATGGATTGATGATCACCTTCAGACTCATTCCAAAGAAAAGGAATAAAGATTAGGAAGGTCATAAAATGCTTATCTAAGGTGCGCTCCGGGAGCCACACATAGGAGGCCTCTAACTCAGTAAGAAATGGTGGTACTTCAGCTCTGGAAGGGTGGTAAGTGAGAAAAATGACAAACTGTTTGCAAGGCTGAGCAGCCCAGGGAAGTAGAAGATCCTGGCATTGCAGCACTCTGTGGGACAAATCTTCATCTGCCTGTCTGTCTGTCTGTTCATCCATCATCTATCAGTCACCCATCTATCTATCTATCTATCTATCTATCTATCTATCTATCTATCTATCTATCTATCTACCTATCATGTATCTATCATCTACCTTTTTATCATGTATCTACCCATCTATCATCTATCTATCTATCTATCTATCTATCTATCTATCTATCTATCTATCTATCTATCTACCTATCTATCTATCTGTCATCTATCTATCTTTGCATGATGGAGGATGGGATCCTGGACCCCACACATATCAGGCTCATTCCCAGCCCATCCTTGCTTCTTTAGATGCATATAACACATGGTGAGTAAGTAAACAGGCTTAGAGAGTAAATAAACAGGCCTAGACAGGAGTAGACAGAGACAAATCCATGGAGGACTGTTGCACTCATACTCCCTTTTGGGACCGCAGTCTCGCCAGCCACCACTAGAATATATGTGATAATCTGGGCTCTGGGTCTATGAGGTAGGCTGTCATTAGATAACCTCAACCATGATTCTTACTACACCACAGTAAAGCAGAGATGCCAGTGTGCTTTTGGAAAGCTGAGTCCAGTTGTCAGAAAATCATACAATCTGTCAGTACTTAAATGTTAGGAAATTTCATGTACAGCATATCTTAATTAAAACTTTTCATTTAATATACTTTGATAATGCTTTTCCCTCTTCCAATCCTTTCCAGATTCTCCACACCTCTCAATTTCATGTGCTCTCTCTCTCTCTTAAGAAAAGAAAGAGGATCAAAACATACATACATACATACATACATACATACATACATACATACATACAAACAAACAAATAGAAATGCTAAAACAAGACAGAACAAAGCCACTTCCCCGCATCTCTCTCCACAAACTTAGAGTTTGTTTTGTGTTTGCCAACAGCCTGGGCAATGTGCTGCAAGGAAATGAGAGACTGAAGCTCTCATCCCAAATGAGATGGCCTCATCAAACCCCTACCCTCAAGGTTCAGGGATCTGAATATCTGTGTAGAAGAGGAGATAGAAAGACTGGAGAAGCCAGAGGTGGTAGAGGACTGCAAGAAAACAGTGTCCTCTGGATGAAACAAGACCGGTACTCATATGAACTCATGGAGATTGTGGCAGCACAGGATCAGGCCAGCCAAATCTCAGCACTGAAATGGAAAAGTAGACATCAAATTCCACTCCAATCCAGGAAAATACGCGTAATTGATCATCTGCTCGGAAAGGGAAAATCAGTTTTCTCCAGTGGAAAGTCACTGGGTATATCAACCACACTGCAAGGCAGGCCCCCTGCCCAAGAGTAGTTAACCATCACAAACAGTACAGGATGATTTTTGTCATATCTCAGGGAAGTCAGAATTTTGTTAACTATCATGATTCTATCAAACATGGCAGCAGTCAATCTGAGCTGAATAGCACCGGCATTTACACACCAGCATCTCAGCTTGGTGCACTTCACTCATTCATTCATTCATTCATTCATTCATTCATCATCCATCCATCCATCCATCCACCCACTCATTCATCCACATCTTTTATTCAGAATTTATAGAATATCTACTATGTTAAGTGCTGTTGTGGGACTCAAAATCACAGCAAGGATTTTTTTTTTTTAAAATCACTTCTCTGGGCTCCCATCCTCACAATGAGAACAAGACAATAATCAAATAAAGCCCAGAGGAGACCTGCTGAGAAAGACAAAGAAACATGTTCTAGCTTTTGAAGCAGGTGGAGGGACCCCAGTGCTGCAGTCTGGCACCAGGATCAGGAAGCCTCTCTGATTAGGTGATTCCTGGACCAGTCTGATTACAATGAGAGAACCGGCTTTGCAGACACCACATAGAATTCTGTTTATATGTGGCAGGAGCACATAAAGAAATGACCAGAGGTCAGGGCGTCCCCAGAGCTGACAGCAGTTTGAAAATAGCATGGCTGGGTTAGGCCCTTATTTAGGCAAGATGGGGAGAGATCACACTGTTGGTGATTTGTTGTTTGTTCCTTTTTTTTTTTTTTTTTTTTTGGTTTGAGAGGGAAGACATTCACACATAGAACAGCAATCTTTCCCGCTTCGGAATAGAGTGTTTATGCAGAAAAAAAATGACCCTCAAATTAGCACTGACCTGGGTATGCCAGAATGCAGTAAAGGAACTGCTGACATGACCACTCCATGGTTTGTTTGAGGGGAAGGTTTTGTTGTAGGTAAGAGAGAGAAGATATCCAGAGGTATCTGGAAGAGTCCAAAGCAGAGAAAAAGAGAAGCCAAGGGACCAGACCTCCTCTGAGGGAGGAGGCAGGCAGAGCAGCTGTGGGGAGGAGAGGATCTTTGTCATTATAAAGAGTATCTGAAGGAGGGAGGCTGGGATGCTAGGGCAGGGGTTTGAAATGTAGAGCAAGTACTTGTGGGTGGAGACTGAGGGCTCCTGAGTCCAGCATGGGCTTTGATTTGGAACCAAGGGAGGATGTCCTTGGAGTCCTGTATCCTTTTGGCCAGAGGGGAGGGCAATGATTCCGTTTGGCCTATAAGAAGCAGTTTCATAATTCCTAACCACCAGAAATCCTTGTATAGACCTTGTGTCTGGATATATGGACTGCCTGGTGGACTGCCTAAGACCTAACACAGGCAGAGTTCACACCATCAAGTCACTTAGAATACCAAAGCCTTAGAGCCCCGAACCTAAGCAACACTTAAATAAGGCCAAGCAAAATGGTGGACAAGGATCTGCACCGCTCTACCTTATTCTCTTAAACCCACTCCCCTCTGTTTATTAGTGACATACCACTCCTGCTGGTATATCTCCACTTTGATAGACTGTAAGTCATACTTTCTTTTGAGAACTTGAGCTGGTGTTCATGTCTTCTTAACTCAGATGGGAGAAAAGCACAGTCCTTTATGCTACAAACTAAGCAATGACCAGTGTTGGCATTCAACAAAGGCCTCCCAAAAAGAAGAGTTTAAGGTTATTTGACAAGGAAGAAGGATTTACTCACAATCAAAGCGTGATCTCGGCCCATCGTGATGACTGTCCGGTTCACTGTGCGAAGCAGCTGGACCATGATCTCTTGGATGTGGTCATAAGTGAAGGCCTACAATGCATTGAGAGACAACACTTAAAATTCATACACTGGACCAGATCACTCTTCCAAAGACACAGATAGTAGTGACCAGATATACATCATGTGCCCTACAGATTATCTGGTTCCATCAAGCCCAGACAGACATCAGTCTTTCTCTGGACATGTGTCCTCCACCCTCCATTCCTATGTCTTCCCAAGGCTCAAGGGTAGGAGGGACAGGAAAGCGGTCTCCTGACTTTGTTATTTCTACAAATTTTTCCCTGACTCATCACTTCTTATAGTTGGTATCACATAAATATGCCATTCCTAGTTATAGCACTAAATGGCTACAGTACTTACTAACCACCTGGTACTAAGCTAAGCACCTCACCTATTTTCTCATCAAGATAAGCAACATTAGGATTGCCACTATTCAAACGACCAGACAGAAGCCCAGAAAAGTGATGTAACTTATCTGGGGGTTACCCAGCAAGGAAGTCAGGGGGAGGAATTAAATCTAACAGTCTGTCTCTCAAGTCTGCCTCCCTTTCACACTCCCAGGAGCAACAAGGACAAGGTTACAGACGAGTTACTGCTGAGGCTTCATTAGCCTTGCCCATCTGTCAAGATGAATATAGTCTCTGTTTTCAATTGGACAACTTCTAGCTCCTTCTGTGACTTCTGATCTTTCCTCTCTTAGAATATCTTCAATGCTATGTATTCATTACTCTCTTATCTTTTCTTCGTTCCCTTTACAATCGCATCCGATTTATATAATGGCCTCCACTCAGCATACTATTCCCCAGGACTACATTCCTTGCCTTACCAAGATAGATATTAAAAGTATCCTTTTCCCCTAGACCTCCTGACCCTGGTTTCATTTAAACACCCATTCCTTTTTAGTCTAAAGAATGTCAATTAGATTGTTCAGGAAGTTTGGTATTTAAAGCGTAAAACTGTGACATTCCATCCCATTTTCTCTGAGAGTCCACACTGTGGAGACTGTCTAGGGGAGTGTTACGAGATTAGGTGGACTTGACTTTGGACTCCACCTCTCCTAATCTGAGCTGGGTGACCTTGAGCAAATCGTTTTTCCTCTGTGTTGTAGCTTCCGTGTGTATGAATGTGGCCGACATCAAAACTTGAGTTACTGATTTGAGGCATCAACTAGGGACCAAGATAAAGGCCTTCTGTCCACAGAGTCCCAGAGTGTCCACCTACATCGGGAGCTGAGTGGTCCTGCACCTTAGCATTTCCCTGGTCTGCATCAGCATCCCGGCCAGGCTTGTGGATTCCCTGCACGTACCAGAAAGTGCAGTCTGAGGCAATGCATAATATAAACCCTGGCTGATATGGAAATGTCACCCAAAGAATGTATAGCTTATATGCAAATGGAAAACTTTCAAGATGATAAACCTGTGCTAAGCTGTAAAAGTGTGGCCACAAATCAGCCGCTCTTAATTGCTCCCTGCCCGGCAAGTGGAGGTTAACCCAAAAGAAGTGTCTTCCAGTCCCAAACTAAACGGTGGCTTGTAATTGAAATGACAAAATCAGTCTTCCCATTATGGCCAGGGCAAAGAAATTAATCCACCCAACCTAAACACATTGCAAATTGCAGTGATATTTTTTTCTTTTAATAATCATAGACTATGATATCTGGAAGGGACTCTAATTGTTCTTTCCTGCATAAGGCCAGTAAGAAGAGGAAGAGAAATGGAGGTGGGTATGTTGGGGTGGGGCCAACCCATCGCCTTGATTCATCCTAACCCCTTGGTATTTTGAAGTATGGTAGAGTATTCCACGACAACTGGTCTGTCTTATCACCTCTCGGGCAAGTTTCAGTGAGAGACCCCAGACCTGGTACTGAATCACAATCTGAATCCAGCTGTCGGAACCTTGTGCCCTTTGTTCATTCTTTCCATCTGTCTTTTGAAACTAACTGGGAAATCCTCCTGCAGTGTAAATGTTCTTGATGCTACTCTCTCCTTCAGGTAAAGACCCCCCCTTTTAAGAGGGGGAATCCTCTCAGATCAGAGCAGGCAGAAAGCGCACAGCACCTAGTCAGTACTTTGTAAGACTGCTCTGTTTTCCTTGGGTCCTAAGGTGAGTTATATTTATGACAAATGTGTAAGAAAGAAAACCACCTCAAAACTTGAAAAGAAAGCAAAATAAGGATTACATGACATTTAATAGAACAATTCTGAGAAAATCAACTGAGGGGCCTCTCTTGGGAAATGCAGTCCTGACAGACTGTCCATAGCTGATTAGACACCAAAAGTTTATATCTCTGCAGAGCTAGAGAATTCCACAGGGGTGAGAGGCCACCGTGTGAAAGAGCATTTGGTGTTGGTTCACTGCTTTGGAAAAGGATCTGGCTTTATTAGTCTGTGCTAAACACCACCTGTCTGAGACCTGATGACAATTTTCTCTCTACTCTCTCACAAAAGATCAGGGCTTATATAATTTTCCTAAAGATTTATTTTATTTTTATTTACGTGTGTCTCTGTGGATGTCAGTGCTGGTGCCCTGGAAGGCAGAAGAGGGTGCCAGATCCCCAGGAGCTGTAGTCATAGGTGGTCATGAGTCACCCTACCTAGTATGGATGCTTGGAACTGAACCTGAGTCCTCCAAGAAAGAAGGGAGTGCTCTTAGCCACAGAGTCATCTCTCCAGGCACCAAGGTTTATACACTTCTAGGAACCTCATTTCTTTGCCTTGTTTCCCATTTCATCAGTGAAGTAAAACCTTGACACATGTCAGGTTGTAATTGGATAACCTGATTTTTTTTAATGCGTTGAGAATTCTATCTTGACACAAGAGATGTTGAACACTTACAGTAGATAGGTATATAGAATGTTGTCAATTTTTATTAAAATTATAAACGTATATAGTTTTTAGAATTTCCAAAAAGTTTATTTAAAAGAAAACTACAAAATCCTGGGTCTCTCCTCCATCCCAGAA
This sequence comes from Mus musculus, assembly GCF_000001635.26. Lineage (NCBI taxonomy): Eukaryota > Metazoa > Chordata > Mammalia > Rodentia > Muridae > Mus > Mus musculus. The sequence continues at coordinate 34,441,301 of NC_000077.6, forward strand.
TCTTTAATCCTCCAGTTTCTAGAGCTGGGACTCTGGTGTTTATGAGCGTGTCATCTATGACAGGGTTACACCGTTCCATTTCAAAACAGTTTTTTCCACCCACTTGGTGACTATATAAACCGAGGACACGACTGCTCCAGTGTATTGTTGAGGGGGAGGTTTTTATTGTAGGTATGAGGGAGAGCGCAGCCAGAGGCATGTGGAAGAGTCCAGAGGAGGGAGAAATAGAAGTGAACTGAACATGGCCAGCAGACTGGATCAGGCCATGACTGGGGATGAGAGAGAGTGAAAGGAAGACAAAGAGAGAGGGGCTGAGGGGAGGAGGATGAAGCAGTAGGGACCAAGACATCGAGCACATGGCTGAAAACATGTCAGGGTTGTCAGGGAATGAGAAGCTGAGGGAAGGGAAGCCACTGAGCTGGAGAAGCTCATGGTAGGGAGTAGGGTGGAAAGCTCTGAGAAGTCTATGCTAACATGGACTCTGAAGCAGGTATTTGGGATGCTGGGAGAGCCTGGAGGCCGGCAAGCATGTGCTTGGTATGCTGATAGGTTAGCCACAGTTAACCATTTGTCCAGAGGTTCTCCTGAACCTGACAGTGGCATTGCGTTCAGGGTCTTGCCTGGAAGTTGACTGCTTCACTCTTCCTTATCAGGCCCATGTCTCCTCCCATTTCTACTTTTGACCATGAGAGTATGATTATGGCTTGATCAATAGTTAATATTTAAATGTTTTGAACACCTAAATATCAGTTCATCTGAGTTGCAAACCACAATAAATTCTCATTTCTTCATGTGTATATGATGTATGTGTTTATATATGTCTATCTGTATGTGAATGCATATATGTGTGTGTACACATATGTATGTGCATATATGTGTATCTATGTGTTTGTGGTGTATGTATGCATGCATGCATACATTGGTGTGTGCATGCGCAAGTGTGCTTATGCCTTATAGTGGCCAGAGGCTTCCTCCACCACTTTCTACTTTGTTATTTTTCTACTTTGTTATTTGAGGCAGTCTCTCACTGAATCTAAAGGTCTTCCAATCAGGCCAAAGTGCTTCTGGGATTATCTGACTTCCCCTTCCCCACTTCCAAAGCCTGGGTTAGAGACAAGATTAAGGACAAATATATAGATGGATAGATAGATAGATAGATAGATAGATAGATAGATAGATAGATAGATAGACAGATAGAGATATAGGTGTGTGTGTGTGTGTGTGTGTGTGTGTGTGTGTGTCCTTAAATCTAAATGTTGATGGTGGAGACGGGGATGGAGAAGGAGAGGAAGAGAGAGGTGGGGGGAGACGGATAGGGGGAGGGAGATGGATGGGGGAGGGGGAGGGAGGGGCGGGGGAGGGAGAGAAGAATGAATGGCTCTTTTGTCCTGGAACACAGTTGTAATGTATGGCTGCCAGCATTTTCCTTGGCTGTGATCTTATATAAGAGACCTTTCCAATTTCACTCTTATCTTGAAGAATCACAAACACTTACCTGGAAAGAAAATACTTAACTCTGAAGAGATAGTAATATCCTCCAGCACAGACTCACACCCTTGCTCCCATTGGCCACTAGAGATATGGTTTCTCATGAATTTGAGGTTTGATTCGGTAGCCTATCTTTCTTCCTTCTCTTTGAATTAGATCCTATCTTAGACCAACACCTGACTTTGGAAAGCAAGCCACAGACGCAGACAGGGGGTAGAGGGCCCTCAGTGCCTCAGGGCCAAAGCAGGCAATATTGTCACATCCTGCCATTTCTGCCTCTAACACAACACATGGTGACCGCCCTTTTGCTGAATAACATTTGGACAATACCTTCCTGAGAGCTGTGACTGAATTCCCAGCTTTTACTGGGAAGGGAAATCTAGAGTCAGCAGCAAGGGATGTGGTCAAAGTGGAAAAAAGAAAAGAGTTGGGTTCTAATTTTGATGTTGTTGTCAGCTAACAAGGTTTGAGGTCTCACTGTATAGCAAGGCCTGTACTTCTAGATCTGGTAACTTGTTAAATGTCTTACTTTACTTAAAATAAGGCTCTACTCTGGTCGAGGTGTCAACCACCAGGATCAGTAGCTAATTCAATGACATCTGAGAATAATCCTCTTCGGTCCAAGCTCTGTTCTAGCTGGCTCAAGCTCTTTGAATGATTCAGACTGTGACACTATTTTCAGCCCTCCAAGACTCTGTTATAACTGTCTTTAATACTGTGAGCAGTGCTGTGCAAAAACCGCATCTCGCTGCAGATACTACAGAGATTCCACTAGGCATGCTCTCTCCTTGGCTGTCTTTGATCTAAATGATCCTGGCTCTCTGGGCCTTAGTTTCTTCATCTATATGTTAGATACAATGTCACCACACTGCCAGAACTGTGCTGAGAAATTCTGACTAGTTCTAACCCTGATAGATAAAACTTTCTGAGGTTTTCTTTCATTGCATATTCTTCTAAGTACTTTGCAGGCATCAACTAAACCTACCACCCCTAAATGCAGGGCTTCTTGCACCCTGGGATGTGGGTACCCAGTTTCCTATGAGCTGGGGAATCCTGTAGGCATCTATGAAATGAAAGAAATGCTTCTGTATTCCAGGTGTTCAGGTGAGAAAAATTAGGCTCTCGATTTATTTACACATTAGAGAAATGTTCATCCAAGCCCCAGTCTCAGCCTATCCAATCTAGTGCAGCCTTGCCTGATCCCAGTCCAAGTTTGCCCACTCCAGTACAGGTCTGCTTGATTCTAGTCCAGGCTTGAAGCTGACCACTGTGTCCTTCTCTAGGAATGCATCTGTGAAGGGAAAGAGTCTTGGGAGAAGCAAAGTCACCCTTCAATTTTATCTGAAGCACATCTTAAGATACACATTTGTGTAGAAAGCTCTTTGTGTACCATCTCCTTAGGTAGCAAGTTGCATAAGAGTTCCCAAGTCAGAAATCCTGTTTGATGCATCGTGTCTAACCCACACAATGGAATAGAAGGTAAAGACAGCTTGATTTGGAGAACTCTGTAATAGACTGCAAAACACTGCTATCTATCTATCTATCTATCTATCTATCTATCTATCTATCTATCTATCTATCTATCATCTATCTATCTATCTATCTATCTATCATCTATCTATCTATCTATCTATCTATCTATCACTTTAAATCAAAAATTCTGGGAAAGTGCATGAAAGTGTTAACACTGAAGTCTGAGAAGGAGAAAGAGGGAAATATATGATATTAAAGGGAAAAAAATGTATGTGCTGTGGTTCACTGAAAAGTTTCACAATAATTGACCACTAGAAGAAAGAGAATTCTTTCCCAGTGGTAGGGTAACAAAGAGCAGCCTGTGCTCACAAGAGTCAGAGTGGATCCATCTCAGAGAGGGCAGCGCTCTGTGGCAGCCCTCAGACTTCCTTTCAGGGTGGTGAAGTTCTGTGAGAGCCCTCCCTGACCATACCTGCTCTGAGACCTCCCACCGTGCTGAGGAGAGAGACGAACCCTGGTCCCACACACTGGTGGCTATTGTTAACATCACTCTTCTGACAGAGGAACAAAGTAACATGAGTTAACTTTTTTCTCTAAATGGCAGAACTCTGAAATGTTGTATTCCATTTACAAATTGCTTTTATCTTCCATTCCTGACAGATTAAAACAAAACCTGTTTAAATCATCTGGGTGGGAGAGAACACAACAATACCATCACTTTCAGCAACCATGGAAATCGCACTGTGCTTAGAGCAAAGCGCTTGCTTTATGCAGATCTTGTGCATTGTTTTGGGTTTTTTGTTTTTGTTTTTGTTTTTGTTTTTGAGAGCTTTTACTAAAAACACACTGGAATCTCCAAGCTGCAGCCTAGAGAAGAAAAAAAATTAAAATAAAATAAAAAATAAAACAAAATAAATAAAACCTTTCTAAATGTGTAACTCCAACAACTTAATGCTGATGGTTGAATACTGGAGGAAACCACAGATACATGTATGCACATCTGCACTTCTGACATGCTCTAATTTGTGCTCTGGTTTTCAAAATAAGAGTCACTCATGAACGGCTGAATAAAAGGATGTGAGTAAAGACCACAACTAACAGTTGTTAGATTTCTACTGCATTCCAGGCAATGGGCTGTGGGCTCTATACTTATCTCAATGTATTTTGAGCTAAGTACTATCCTATTTTAAAGTGTAAAATAAGAACCACTCCAGTTATTATCATTCAGTTTATACTGAGCATTTGCTCTACACCAGACATTGTAGGTACTTCATGCGCACAATCTCTCTGAGGACAAGCTCACATATCTGCTGCACTGGCTTCCATGCTGCAAGTGAAGAAAGAGAGAGAGACATGTATATGACTGGTCCAGGCACAGAGCTGTGGGTGATAGAGCTGAAGGTGAATCCATGTCTTTCTGGTTGCAAGGCTCTTTTGCTTCTGGTGTCAGTTAATTATAACAACACTTCACCGTTTATAATAGCCAAATGAACAAGCAAAGTATATGTTCCCAAACTGAGAAACTTATTGCAGCTGGGTATGGTAGTGTGTGCCTTTCATCCCAGCACTTGGAGGCAAAGGAAGGCAGATCTCTGTGGGTTTAAAGCCATCCTTGTCTACACAGTCAGTTCCAGGATAGACAGGGGTGTATAGTGAGAGCATGTATAAAAGGAGGAGGAGGAGGAGGAAGAGGAGGAGGAAGAGGAGGAGGAGGAGGAGGAGGTGGAGGAGGAGGAGGAGGAGGAGGTGGAGGAGGAGGAGAACTGTCATCACCATAATCTTGTTACAAACTTAGCGGCTGACACATGATAAAGAATAACAAGTGTGACATGACTGTGGGACTTGCAACTCCAAACTGCTCTACCTTAAAAACAGGTTTGTCGCCTGAGTTCATCAAATCTGAGGTTCTGCTTCTTGATTTTCAAAGTTCCTTGGGCAAAGCAACTGGCTGAGACATGTTTACTTTTGAAAGCCCATCTCACACGTATCAAGACTACTAAAAAGAAAATCCCCTTCAGTGCAAAGATAATCAATGCAATCATGTAAGAACTGAGTCATAATTGAGTCTTAGCTAATGACCTGTTCATCTTTAAACAGTTACTTAAGCAATTGTTAGCTTTAATTATTAGTACCAATTATTTATTTCACATTTTTGGTGCTGATTTGCCATCTATGTTCAAATACTCTGGGATTCTTTATCTAAACTGTCTGAGACATAAACTCTCAAAGCTTAAATGCAAACGAATCAGAAGGGCAAATGGCTCTGCAGCTCTGAGCTTTCTACCATAAGCCACGGGATTTGTAGGTTACTTATAATAGTCCCGGAAACTTAACAGAAACTGCATACTCATCCCTCATCAATGTTCCTGCATGGGCTACTGAAAATGGCAAGATTCATTGGAAAGAGAACACAAAGAACAAGGAAACCTGTTTAACTTTGCTGGTCGGAAAACTCAGAATAATGTTTGTGTTGTATTGATCTTTATTAATGAGTAAACAAATCACTTAATCTTTAATGCATGCTGCTTGTTTGGTAGGTGATATATTTGCAAATGCGTGCATCCATGGCAACAGGAAAACAAAAGGACTTCATGATGCTGAAGACCTTTGAAATGTCTCATCCAGAAATCTATCAAAGATGGGCTTCCAGGATGCATCTTCCTTCTCCCCTTCACTGACTACTGAATTTCATCTCCACTCAGCTTCTTTTTTGCCCTTTTATCATCATCTTTTGTCTCCACTCCTTCACAGTTTTAGTCATATGGTGGAACCTGTGTGGATGCCTGTGGACATGAGCAGTATCCCCCATATTCCAAACTGTAACTCTGATACCTGAAGTTCCATAGTGAGTATTGTACTCTTGACCCAAATCTAACTCTCCTGTTACAAGTAGCCCTTAGTAAGAGTGCTAAGAAAATAAGCACCTCTGAGGAGCAGGCTATAATCTACCCCAGCCTCTGCCTGCCCCCTCAAACTCCCGTGGAAGCATCATCAGAGAATTCTTTCGAGAATATGAATTGGGTCTACGTCACTATTTTAGGTTCAACACCTAGCATGGGTAGCTTATGTATACTGAGTAATTGCTAGGATTGTTTCAAGTAGATACAGATCATATTTAATTAGGAGATGTACTAGGAGGAAAATAGTCATGGCTAAGAGAATGAGGAGTGATTCTTTGAATGAGGGGGATGGAACCAGAGTGAAGAATCTGGAAGCTTCTGGGTACAGACTATTTTTAAGCTGGTCTTGACCTTACAGAGGAGTTGAAAATCAACACCATCTTCTCTCTGTCCTACAGTGAAAATACCCCTAATCATCCTAACATCCTCCAGCAACAGAACATAGGTATCAGCAACTCATTCAGCAATGGCTGATAAGAGTTTCCACAGCAGGTACTCCCCAAATTAAAACCCTATGGCTCTCACATTTTACAACAGGCTCTTCCTACAAATTCCTTCCAAGTTAGGCAGACAAGACTCCAAGCCTGGAGTCAGGGGACATCTCTATGTCCAGGCAGAACTCAGTGCTCTCACTAACTAGTCCATTTAGGGATCGATTATGCCAGCAACTGTAGAGAAATTGCCAGCAACAGAGACTTTAGAATCTGCGCCTTGAACTATTTTTCTTTTGCCAAGACAAGCCTAAAGAAGGATGCCAATCTCAAGTGCATGAGAAGTGTCCAGAAAAGGCCAATAACGTTGAAGAGTGGATGGGTTTCCTCTGCCCCTACACAAACACATCACCATTGTTCTTTCTGTTCAGAATGGATGTAATTAAAGCCTTCCCCAGAAAGCTATGGCTATAAAGAACACTCTGTACTGCTGTGACCCTGTCCGTGGTGCTGAAAATACAAGCTTTGAGAACAAAAGGCATCTCTCCTTGTTTACAGAGGTAGATTGTCTCTATTTCTCCTGACCCCACAAAGAGATTTGTTTTTTCATTTTAACATTGGTTATTTTTCTCCTCCTGCAAATTTTGAGTTTTCAAGATCATAGATCAAGTCTTATCTTATTACTGATCGCACCATCGTCATCTGGCTCCTTCTGTAACATTTAGGTAGTTATGCCCCACTTCCGCTACTGTTTCTTTGCTATGCAATCAATTTATACACCCATGGTAAATTAGAGATAGCTATAGTAGTAGCTTTATTTTTATTTTTATTTTATGTAGTTTTATTTTTCCTGATGTGTTGAAAAATTTCTAATTCTATTCTGGGGTTTTTTATGTAAAAAGAAGTTGGCTTCTTCATTTCTAAGTTTTCAGTCACTTCCTTCAAAAAAACCAGTTTTTTAATTTTTAATAGTAATAATTTTTCACAGACTATATTTTGACCATGTTTTCTCCTACCTACACTTACCCCATATCCCCCTCACCTCCCTACCCACCCACCCAAAATTATGTTCTGTCTCTCTGTCTTTGGAAAACAAACAAAAAATACAAAAGCAAACAAACATAAAACCTCAAATAGGCATACAAACATCCCCACCCCACCCCCCAAAAAACCAACAAGAACGAAAACCAAAATATATAAGCATAAGACTTATCAAGCAGAGATTGTGGCAGAATCCACAAGACCTGCATAGGTTTAAGACAATGCCCTTCCATGTAGTGAATCCTTCCCTTACCAGCTCAGGGGGCAGGAAAGCCTTTCTTCTGAATGCTCAATCAGCAACAGGTCATCCTAGTTAATGACTATAATCAATTTCTTTCTGAACCAAACCTCCGTGTTCATTCCTGGAAGAACATTAAGGGCTTCTTGCAGAGGAGTGTGTAATATTTGGAAGCAGTCATCTTCCTTCTGTGTTCTGAGATCTGGGGTGATTTTGGATCCTTTCAAAGCTACCATGGTAGAAACAGATGTTACTCCCCACCCCCATTAAAGTGAGATGGTCTGGACAGCATCTGTTCGGTTACAACTCAAGACCTCAAGAAACATCCTCCAAGTTTTGCCACTTCAGCCAACCACATTGCTGACACAGTGTGGCCTCTCAAAGTAAGACATTGCTTTTCTCTGTTTCTGAATCATCATTAGACAAAGCATAGGAGTGAGAGACATAAATGCAAACCCCATCTGCTTATCAGCATTGATGTGGAAAGCTCCCAAAAGATGCTTCAGTCTCACTTTCTGATATTTATTAGTAATTATCAGATAAATACATACATACATGACCATCACTCAGTGATGGTTGGATAGTTACAGGCTGATGGAAGAATGAATGGATAAATGAAAGAGAATTGTTCAAGTCTACTTGATATCTTAGCAATTTAGAGTTTGATGCAAAAGACCAAAAGACAACTATTAAGATTAAAGATGTTAGGAACCTTTTTTCTTGTATGCACCACTTCCTTATCAACATCAAATGCATAGGTATGAGGGTGTGGCATTGGACCTTGCCTTCCAGGACAGATTTCAAGTATATAAATAGTTGGAATTGGGGTTTTAGTTAGGAATATTATAATTATTCCTCTCTGACTTTTACTGGATCATGTAATTCTTGTTCCCAGTTATGAAGGTACTCTTTTTCCCCTAAGGACTGGCTCTCTCCACAGGAAAAAATATTTAACTTCTGCAGAGATTGGTTTTTCTGACTCTTGTCTTCAGAGACATAAACAGTATCAGCCTTGCCAGCCTTCCTACATCTCCTGTCCCCCCGGAGGGGAAATGTGTGGTATAAACTGTAATATCAAGCAAAGCCAGCCATCTCTTTATCTATTCAGATTACACCTCTGAATTATGCAGGGTATTCTTCTTGAATGCATCTATCATTTACAGTACAAGCATTAGCAGAACTGAAGATGGAGTCATGCATATGAGAGCTCTGGATTCACAGCTTCTCATTCTTGTGCTATGTGCTCGGGTATTTATGCATGCAGACTCTGTGTGCAGCGTGCGGACATTTGTATTCTGCTTTCCCAGTTAATATGCCAGAAGTGTTCTTATGAACACACTGGATAGATAAGGGAGTGCTCTGCCTTGATTTGTTCCTGATGATATGTAGGAGAGAAGGTTTAGCTCTAGACAGATTAAATTCTGGCTCTACCGCAAAAATCTCTCTGAGGCTGAAGACTATTTAACTACTTCAGCCTCCATTTTGTTCATTAGTAATACTTAACTATAGGATTGTGCTAAAACCTCTTGTTATATTTTTGTATATGAATTTCTTGATATCTCATGAATAGCAAATTAGTATTTTAACACATGGCTCTACCGTGGAGTATAAGATAAAGCATGTGTGAAGAATGAAGTGAAAGACTGAGTTAAACTCAGCATTTGAAGACCATGCCAGAACATTGAGTGCTTCCTCTCACTCGCCTGAAGTCATCAACCTTTAGATGGAAATGTTTGAAGACAAACGACATCCCTCTACGTTCTTTGGCAGATGTGTTTGAGTGAACTGCCTCCAATCAGAGACTATTGGACATAAATCTAGAAATAGAACCCACATGTCCAAAAAGCTGCTGGCAAGCCCTAATGCCAAACATTTCCGGATACTAGAACCTCCACCAAGACTATTGTTGACTGTTGTATAGACATTGTCGTCTTATTAATCAAATTAATTTGTTTTATAGAAATGTTTTTGAAACTCTAAGTGTACTACTAACCCCAACACTTCCTACACAACCCCCTTGCTCTTATTCAAATGCACGACTTGTTCTTTAATTGTTGTCACATATATATGTCTATATGCCCTTAAATACATAAACAAAATCTGCTCAGTATGCATAATGTTATATATATATATGTATATAATCTTAGGTCTGATCACTTAGTTTCAGATAGCCAACAGTGGTCTCTTCCTTGAGGAAGCATCAAACACATTTTTTGAGACATTTCACTTGAGTGAGAATGAAGGAAAGAGGAAACCACAGTCAGTAATTCCACAGTTACTGTTGACAAATTCAGATAGTCATGGAGTTCCCATCAAAATCCCACAGCTGCTTTGGGGTGACACTGGATTCAAATGCATATCCATGCACCCTGCATGTCCTTAATCTTTCAGCTAGAATTTAACTTGATACAAGCCAAATATTTATTGACTATTCAATATGTGTCTAGCGTTGTGTAAAGAAGTGACAGTGAACAAGACAGATGCAGTCTTTATGTTCCTGGGTTTGTTGTCTGTTGGGAAAAGGGACATAGTAAAGGCGAGCCATAAATGGTAGTGTGCACACAGGATTCATACACTGTTCAGGTGATGAGGAGGAAATGGGGGCCTGTGATCCCAGCCTCACGGGTTAGTTTAATGTGTTATGTATGCTTGAACAGGCCAGTGCTGGCATGCATACACTGGCATAGGATCTTGATGAGAAATGCATGCATCAACTGATGCATCAACCCATTGAGGTCACTGCAGAGCTCAAGGTTGGTACCTGCTTTTTATATAGTGGCTAATGCAGTGGCTGCAGATTTACTTTCTCATTTGTTCTGCTGAGCATCAAAAATAAAATTAGTGTCAGCATGTCTTTCTAGGAAGTAGACTAATTGAGGACAGAAAGATCAATCAAACCTCAGAGGTACATTATAGAATGTCTGTTTAAAATGTGGAATTATGCCAAGAAGTGTAAACATTCAGAGGAAAAGTGGGATCAGATTAGCCTTCCCTTTGTAAAGTCCATAGACTTAGACTCTTCTTTAGAAGAGTAGCTTTAGTAAATGAAAGCCTATGCCACAGTTTCCAAGAAACAATAGAGGATCCCATTGTGTGGAATGAATTGGGTGGATCAGACAGTGGATGCTCTTCTTAAGTACTCAGAGCAAAATTCATTATAGCCACAGTACTAAGCACAGTTTTAGGCCTGTGATAAAGTCCTCCTAGCATACTGAGTAGACTTGATGCTGTAGACTGGAGCTGGAAGGAGCTGGGAACTGCAATCTCTGGAGCAGCTCACCTTCTATGCCTCTGCACTCCCAGGGCTCAGCTTGCTGCCTGATGAATAGTAGCTGCCTAGTTAATATTCAGTGAATGGTTAGATAGAAAGGCATTGCTTTAGGTGAAAGGGGAATTTGCAACACGAACAAGTATAAAACCACACATGACCATTTTCTGAATTCCAGCATGCTGCTAGCATTATCAGAAGGCAGTAGAGACGATTATAAACGTGGTAATAGAGGAACCACAAGGTTTCTTAATGGACAAGGAAATGGGGTAAAGTCCTGTCAGGAAAGGTAATGTCCAGCTCTCAGGAGTCACAATTCAGATGTCTAGAGGGGAAGAGCAGGTGATAGAAAGGGTGAATCCAGTCACCTAGGGAACAATGACAAGAAGTGGGGCTGCGGCTCTCATTGAGGAATTCTACAAACAAGACAGGATATATTAATAGGCTGGAATCAAGAAGTGCATCACCAGCTGCAGGCCCTCAGGACAAGCAAAAATAAGAGGAAGCCGCCTTTTGGGGTATGTAAACACAGGATAAATGACAGGAGGAGGAAAGCCATGTGAGCCTGGTGGGAGGGCAAGAGAAAAGTTTGCTAGGATGTAAAAAAACAGGTGGAAAGAGGGTCAGGGAAAAAAGCTCTCTCTGTCTCTGTCTCTGTCTCTGTCTCTGTCTCTGTCTCTGTCTCTCTCTCTCTCTCTCTCTTTCTGTGTTTGTGTGTGTGTGTGTGTGTGTGTGTGTGTGTGTGTGTGCACGCGCACATTATGTGTGTGCGAATTATGCCAGGCTGCTTAAAGAAATCTTGAGAAGTAAATTTCCTTTCCAATTTGAGCTCCTAGATCAATTGTTTTTTTTAATCTCCAAGACAAAAGTTTCATAATACATCCCTGAGATGTCCATTCTAGATTGTTTTAACTGTTTCCTGGAAACTTCTCTGGTTTAGTCCCTGGCTTCTATCCCCAGATGGCATCTGGGGTCTGGGGCCTTGCAGACATAGGGATGGCTCAAAAGCACCCCCACTTCACACACACACACACACACACACATACACACACACACACACACACACACGCACGTCTCTTAAAGAGTCACATTTATATCCACGGAACAATCAACATCATGGTTCCCACAGTAACTACTGGGACCAGGCATGACCAATATTTATTCTGCTACAGATGGGGGAATGTAACCCAGGTATTATGCAAAATCTACTTTTCAGGTAGCCAGTGACCAGCCAGTGAAGGTTTACTGTAAATGGCAGTTTTTTCCAACCAGGGACTTTATGCAAGAATTCCCATGGGTGATCTCTTCCAGAGACCCAGCACTCCCTCCAGGGGATGGGAGGAGCAGGTTCTCAGGCTCTACTTTGGCATTGTGGGGAGTTCTTTTGTCATATTTTTACAAGGGGGAGAGAAAAAGATGAGTGAGGCATCTGCCTGCTAGAAGAAATTGAAGTGTGCCTAAAAGAACTGTATAGCTAAGAAAAACAAAAATTTAATGCACTATTGTCTTAAAATTTAAATACAAGAACACTTGCACTATGAATAAAACCATTAGTACTGGTGTTTTAACGGTTGCATCCATATTTAAGCTTCCTTCTTTTAAAAGTATTTTGTGTATGTGTGTTTGAAATAGGGTCTTTCTGTGAGCCCAGGATGACTTAAAACTTGTGATTCTCCTGCCTCAGTTTCCCAAGTGCTGAGGTTCTAGGAGTGTAAAGTTATATAGAGTTACAGCAGTCTCTTCCCAGTTACTGGATTTCTGGCACCTATGTGCACTTGGTCCTCCTCCCCAGACAAGTGCCTTATTCTTGTCACCCTATCCTTGGTCCTAGAGAAACAAGAAGGGAGAGGAACTGGGGAAAGAGATTAAGTAGGGGTGGAGAGCCCACCTTGGCTGTAGGCAAAGAAATCTTTTAAACTTCGGTCATGAAAGATTTAAAAAGGGGGGGGGGCTGAGCACTTCCAGAAGCATTGTGAGATGGTGCTGATGGGACAGAACACATTGGGTTATTAACTTTATTGGAGAGTTCTTGTCGAGCATCCCCAAAAGCTGTCTTCTTATTTTCCAAGTGGATCTCCTAAGAACAAACGGCTCAGTGACTATCTGGAAAATGAAGCCAAGCCCCGATTTTCTGAGCCTGTCAGGCAAAGAACAGGTAACATGAAAGCTGAACGCTCTTGCTTAGGAGTTGCAGTAAGGACAGGGCAGTCAGATAGCCCACGTGACCTGCTTCGGCACGGCAGGTTGGAAACGGCCATAGTCATGTGTCCCTCAAGTCACTAGTCCCAGCTCAGGCTCGGGTGAGTGTTCTCTCGTCAAGTACTTAGCTCTTCACCGCTGTGCGACTCCATTGGCTTCCTCATGAGCTCAGCAGCTGAGGGCCATTTTGCTAGTGCAGTCCTCTGGTAAGATTAGTCCTTGGTTAGTAGATAAACAGAGAAGCATTTTTCTACCACACTGGGTCAGGTAACCTGGAGAAACTCTGTACTATCTGAACTCCCTGGAATAAGTCCCCACTTAAATACCTTTACATTTAAAATGTTTCCATCTTGAAATAAATTTCTATTCATTTAAAAGTTACAAAACTAATAGAGTTTTTCTATCACCTTGGCCCAGTGTCGCCTTTAAGACTCTATATAAATAGAGAATTGTTATCTAACTGTAATTTTTCATGATTATTGCTCTAATGTCCATTTTTCTGGTCTGTAAGCCCATTCAAGGGCTCATGGTGACTGTTTCCTAAGTCTCTCCACTGTCCGGGCTTCCGTCTTCACCAGCTTTGGGAACTTAACTTCTGAAGGTACTCGTCTGCTACTTTGTTTTCCTCAGCCTGCTCTAATTCACTAGCTCACTGTTAGATGAAGGTTGTTGTCTGGGCAAGTTTGCCATAGAAGTGATATGTCCTTCTCAGGGTATACCAGAGAGGGTCCTGTGGTACTGAGCCTCCATACCTGTGGTTCTCAGCCTTCCTAGCACTATGACCCTTTAATACAGATCCTCATGTTGTGTTGACCCCACCCCACCCCCCGCAACCATAACATTATTTCCTTGCTACTTCATAACTGTAATTTTGCTACTGTCCAGAATTGTAATGTAAATATCTGATGTGAAGGATATCTGATATACCATCTGCAAATGGGCCATGATCCCCTGGTTGAGAGCCACTGTTCTTAAAAACAAAGCTCTCAGACAGAACTCATAAGCTCAGCACCCATTCTCCCATACCTTACTATATGGATCCTAATACTGCCATCCCTTTTAATAAGGCGGTAAACGCCAGAGCATCCCTGAATTGTAGTAGTTGCTCTAGGATATTAATTAGATCAAAGGAGGGTGTTTGGGAACCCTGCTTCATATGGGCCAGTCAGAAGCACAAGTAAAACAAGTTTATTCCTGCTTCTGAAACTTCAGAAGTAGGGACAGACGAGGGCTGAACCTTCAACCTGGAGGATACTAGTCTACCTCCAGGTAGACATAGCAAGAGTTAAGGGGACATCCAGCTGGTGTTTGTTGAATAAATTATTGCTTACCTAGTCTATGGGGACACATCCCTGCAACCTGGAATCAAAAGTGCCCTGTGTTATGAGAGAACTATAAGCAGCGCTGGAGTTCGAGTCTGTTTTTCTACTAATCGTGTGTGGTTCCTCTACCCTAAAGTTGCTGTTGTTCTACTTTGCTTGTCAGGACCTTGTCAATTCATTCTCAGAGAGGCCTCCTCTGGAGGCAGCTGAGAGTGTGTGCAGAGATGCACAGCTAGACATTCGGTGGAGAGGTCACCATTGGGTCCCTCCCCTTGGAGTTCAGGAGAATATGGCCCACTGAGTCAACTAAGCAGGACTCACATGGGTTCTCAGAGACTGAAGCATCAAGCCCAGGGCCTGCATGGGTCTGCACCGGTCCTTCACATATGTTATGGATGTTTGTTTTGTGTTATTGTGGGTCTCCTAACAATAGGAGCAGGCATGTCTTTGACTCTTTTGCCTGTTATTTTCCTCCTATTGGGTTGCCCTGGCCAGCCTCAATGTGAGAGACTTATTGTATCTTTTTTTGTTCTGTTTGGTTGTTGTCTCTTGAAGGCCCCACACCTTTCTGAAAGGAAGCAGAAGGAGGAGTGGCTCTTGGGGAGAGGGAAGCCGAGAGAAGAGCTTGGAGGAGTGGGGAAAGGGGAAGCTGCCATTAGGATGTATTGTATGAGAGAAGAATCTATTTTCAATTTTTTTAAGATGGATACTTAAGAAAAACACTTTCAGACTCCTCAAACATTCTGCTTCTCCTAATTTGCTCATTTCTTTAGGAGCCAGTGTAAATTCTTCCCAACAACAATGGATATACCAGTGCCCATTTAACGTAAAAGTCAATGTTTATCTTGTCATTAAGGGCAGAGATAAGCCCCACTTCACACCCGACTTTCCCACACCTGTAGGGAAAGACATCTAGAGGAGACATAGCAAACCTGCTATCTCAACTCCTTCCCTACTTTCTAGGCTCCTTTTTGCAGTGACCCACAAAAGTCAGAGTCTTCAGTACTCTTAGGGAAGAGGCCAGAGCTGATCAATGAGCACTGTCACAAGAAATAAGCCGTAGCTCCCCTCTATGGCCTAAGGTTGGATGTTTAGTTTGTCTTCAAATCAATGCATCCCTGGAAGGCAATCTTTTCCACCAATTCTATGAGAACCAGTGCAGGCCAGCAGATTCAGACAGGGCCAGTGTACCTAGGCAGCACCCCCGGACTTTGGTTTTTTGGGGGGGGGTTGTTTGTTGGTTTGGTTGGTTTTTGTTTGTTTGTTTGGAGGGTTAGGGTAGTCCCTCTGGATCCCTGTCTGTGGTATGCAAGTAGACTTTTGTGAACTGCTTCCCTAGGAAATGCATTTTTAAATGCTAGCCATAATATATAATGTTTAATCAGGATTTTTTTCCTTTAAATATTTTCTTTCTGATTTCCAGGCACAGTAGCCAAGCATTCCATTGAATTTCTGTCACTCAGACACAATATGTGTAAATAATCTTAAGTACATAGATAAAAATAAAACCTTACAAGCTAATTAGGGATGCTTTGAGTAGCTACTACTTTTGATTTTAATGTAGTCTGTTTAATTATAGACATAAATAAATGTTTAATCATGGTAGTTACTTAGCAATTGTCTCACAAACTTCCTAAGAAATCAACATATGACACCCAGGAATTGGTATAAGTAAATTCCAAGATTCCATACTTGGTAGAATGGCTTTCACACATTTGGAGGTTCTGGAATACTCTAAAGGAGCCCTCAAAAGCAGCATGACACTTTCCTTTAAGAACTCCTAGAAGGACTGAGCCCTGATGCTAAAAGCTGTACCCAAAAGCAACATTCACTGCACCTTGGCAAGTTTTCTACTGGCCAAAGAGGAACCAAAACACCAGCTACCACCAGGCCTGCGTGGAGCTAGCCTTCCAGGTTAATGAGGCTACAGCTTTCCCTGGACTCCATCTCTGTCGGTCATTCCCATAGCAGGTCACTTGGCCCTTGACTGGCCTTAAAAAGATTACATGTTTGTTTTCAACGCAGCCTGTAATAAGGAACACAGAAAATAAGGGGACTAAACTAAAGAAGAAAGAAAGCATCACAAAGTGTGTGTTATAGGCCTGGGATGTGCTGGGCCATCCCATAACCATCCATCTCTGTAATCCTGCACTGCTAAGGAGTGTACCTCATTTTTAATAAGAACGTTGATGATTCCCCAAGATTTGAGAGTTAAAAGAAGTGAAGGTAGGATCTCTCCCCTACCATGGTCATGGGTGACATCATATATAGATTCCTACACATACCAAGAACACCCAAATAGTAATGGAATAAGCCAGGAGTGTGGCCTTGGCTCCAAAGTATGACCGCTGACGTTTAGGGCAAGAATACTAGGGAGCTGGCAATGCTAGTGTGTGCAGTGGGGGAAGCTGTGAGTTGGGGTTGAGAGAGGAGCATTTCCCTGGAGTTGGTGTCTTAGCTGGAGTGCTAACTCACTCATTTCTGAGACTTAGCTTCCTCCGTAGCAAAAGGAGGATCATGAACCCCCTTTCAGTACGTGATGGATACCGACTAACAAGAGCCGCGTCATCCTTTCTGAAAAGCTATCACCGCAGCTGGGGAGGAGGGCACATTTCATACTCTAGAAGCAGAAGAGTGGTGACCATGAACTGCATTGTGGGATGCCCCACAGCAAGCCCGGCCTCCGTGCCCTTTATCTGAATACTGGGGAAAGGAATCAGGGCAGGGAGGTTAGGAAAAAACCCTGTTACTTTGGCAGGGCAGTATTGATTCCCAGGAATTAGATGGTAATGACAAGAGGCAGAAGCAGCCTCCTTTGACCTTCTTCCAGGCAGGCTGCCCACAGCTCTAGGTTCTCTGAGAAATGGGAATAGGATATGAGGGCAACGTGTAAGAAATTATTGGGTGAAAGTAAGGAGGACACTGGTCAGAACTGGGCTCCTGCACAGAGCCCAATAGAGCAGACCAAACAGTCAATATGAAGTGTCCTGTAACAACAACAACAACAACCAACAACTACAACAGACAACAACAGCAACTTAAAGAGACCATTAAAATCAGGAGAGTCAGAACAACCAATTGGCAAGAGTTTGGCTAGTACAAGCTTTCATAAAACGTTTCCTCCACTCCCCTCCTCCATTGTAATCCTTATGGGAAGAGTAACCTGAAGAAATGTCAAAATAACCAATCAGCATTCCGCATCCTTTTGTTTCTAAGGCAGCTGAAGCGACCTTGCAAGAACCAGATGCTCAGCCACATGCAGTGGGGTTCCTTCTAATGCTCAGAAAGAACATTGTCTGGTTCCTGAGTCACTAATAAAACCAGTTTAGACGTCTAAAGTCAACTGGATACTTTTGTTTGTTTTTGTTTTGTTTTGTTTTTTGATAAAACAAAATTGTCTTGTGCAGACCAGTGGGGAGGTAGGATTAGTTGTATGCTTTTGCAACTGATGTACAAAGAGAGCAAAGAAAATAATCTGCGGGGGGGGGGGGGGAAGCGAGGGAGGGAGGGAGGGAGGGAAGGAGGGAGGGAGGGAGGGAGGGAGGGAGGGAGGGAGGGAGGGAGAGAGAGAGACATCAGTTGAATCTTGTCCTGTCATTCATTGTTTGGGGTGGGGTGGGGTGCTGTGCACTCAACATATCTTCCTTCCCAGCAGCCTCCGGGGCCAATTGCTACTAGGATGGCAGTGGAAGAGGCAAGTGTAGCTGGTCTCTATCTCAGGGCACTTCAGTCCTGCACGCAGACAGGCTAGCCCTCGGGGTATGACCACACACGTACACAACAGAGCAGGTAAGTGGCTCTGAGGACCACAGCACAGGAAGAGAGGAGGATTCTCAAGGACAGCAACATTCATGTGACTTCAGATCTAGCCTTGGGTAGGATTTAGCTAGGTGAAGAGCAGAGCAGTGGCCACTTTCAAACAATGCCAAGAGGGGACTGGAGCTGAGAACGGACCATCACACAGCTTTGGACGCTGTAGGCTGGAGCAGGATGTGGCCCCAGGTCAGCTCTGTGACTTGGAGGATGAGACTTGTGCTCTGAGCATCTGTGCTCCAAGCTTGCATGGAGAGGGATGCAGAAGAAGTAACACAAAAGAGTCGGTACAGGAATACCATCTCAGTCGCTACACAGGAAAGAAAGGAAAAAAGAGCAGAATTGAAGATAAGGGAGCTTTTTAATTCTCTCTGAGGGTTGGGAAGGAGTGGGGATGGAATTGGGAAAACCCTGAACATTTCTAAAGCTAACAGAACTTTGGGATCTTCCCTACAGAGAAGGAATGGGGAATTGCAAGGAGGTTGTAGGTGAGAAGCTGTAGTTGTTGCAGGATTTCGTCTGCCCAGTGTTGAAGCAGGGGAGGGATCAAAGACTAGAGCTGTGTAGGATAGCATAGCACTTTCCTCGTCTCACCTCCAGGCACAGTCAACAGACTAAAGCAAACACAAACACAAACCCCACATTTAGAATAAATTTAGACATGGCTTCAGTCTACGTCCCAGGCAGGTCTTGAGCTAGCAGGTGATCCTCCTGCCTCGGTCTGCCCAGTACTTGGATTAAAGGTGTAGATCATGGAACCTTTCATTCTTTTTAAAACAGTGATTCTGGGCACTGCTAGCACCATGATACCTCATCCTAGGAATGAGCAGCCTTTTCCCCTTTGGAGAATGCAAGCTCACCCTTACCCCTGTGATTGCTGCATGAGGCATGAAACGGTCACCCTCTGTTCTCCTCGTGAAATGAGATGTAAAAACGAATGCCCTGATTTAGGAGGGGGAGGCAAAAAAATAAAACAACCCCATCCAGTTCAAGTTAAATTACCTGAGTTCCTCAGATGGCCCTGAGGTACAGAATGAGATCTCTGGGAAACCATCTTCGAGGGTCACCGGAGCTGATGGCCAAACTTGCTCAGTGACAAAGAAAAGGGAGTTGGCAAAAATAGAAGCCAGTCTGCTCATTCCTCACCTGAGCTGGCACCTTTCCTAGGCTAGGTGTAGGCACGGCGGCTGAGGAGGGGATCTAGCACTATTATCTAAAGAAATAACAGCTTAAATCCTCCTAACCAGGCTAAGATGGTTCACCGTGCCATAGGCCACCCAGGCTTACAGAGAACCTGTCAGGCCTCCCGGTGGGGCTGTAATGACTTCAATAGTGACAACTGAAGGTAAGCATCCTTCCCCATCCTCCAGACACAGGCCCAGCCCCAGAGAGAAGCTTGGTGTCCTGCAGGACACTCTAACTGCTGCACTGCACATAGCTCTTCCCAGAATTAGCTCCAGTCGGTGGTCATCTTCTAAGCCTAGGCTGGTACAAAGACTTGCTGTACTGCATCAACTAAGAATCAGCAACAACTGGCCCTATTGTCTGGATAGTGGGTCTGAATAAACAGAAGAAAAAATTGAGGACATTTGATCTGGGTGGCCTTTCTAAATGTGTTTCCTTTCAAAGTCTATGTGTTGTCTGCACCTGTGTAAAACAAGTATGGTTATCCCATGGTCTGGGCTTCTTCCCTCCCTTCTTTTACACTGATTTTGAAGGTGAGCATACAAAGTACTGGCTCCCACCTTCAGACATATGTGTTATTATACATTGTCCCATTTACTCCACTCCCCCACTGCCCTCAGTGTGACCCTCCCCCCTCCAGTTCCCACCCAGTTAATCATGCCTTCTGCTTTCCCATTATATATGCAATGGTAAATATATTATAAATATATTACCTTATTTTTCATCTCATTGACAATCCTTTCTTCCCTTATCACGATCCCCCTTTTTTTTTTTCCATTTTTTATTAGGTATTTAGCTCATTTACATTTCCAATGCTATACCAAAAGTCCCCCTTACCCACCCACCCCACGATCCCCCTTTTTAGCTTTGTAACCTACAAGCACATATATAAGCACAAATATAGTGATCCATATGTATATATGATTTTAAATTTAGGTTTAGCGTGTGAGAAAGCGAGAAAGCACTTGGTACTCATCTTTCCAAGTCTGGCTTATTTCGCTTGACATAATGATTTCCAGTTGCATCCATTTTCCTCCAAATGTAATGATTTCCTTTTTTTTTTTTTTTTAATGAGTGCACAAAACCCTGTTGTTTATACATCTGGATTTTCAAAGTCAGGTCTTTGCATGCTCCGAGTTACTGCTACCCTGTCAAAATGAATCCTGGAGTAGAATGAGTCCATTGGAAGTCTTTGTTATTCTGTGGATTATTAAATGCAGATTGGGCAGGGCTCTTGAATTAAGGAAGTAAAGAACTGAAAGGGAGTTTAGCTACTCCTCTAGTTCAGTGGTTCCTAACTGATGGGTCATGTATCAGACATTCTGCATATTAGATATTACATTTCCATTCACAACAGTAGCAAAACTACAGTTATGAAGTATCAATGGAAAGTAATGTTATGGTCGGGGGTCGCCACAGCATGAAGAACTGTATGAAAGCATTGCAGCATTAGGAAGGTTGAGAAGCACTGCTCTAGTTCAAGGAAATACTGAAGGAAATTAGAATGGGTCGCATTCCAGCATGGCCAACAACCCAGCGGCATAGAAGCCACCTGTGTACTTGATGAGAGAAACCATCAGGCATCAGACCCTAGACTCCAGACCTGATGATCAAACCATGCTTCAGGTTCCTCCAGACCCCTAGAATAGACTAAAGACTGGGAGCTGCTGCCCTGGAACCCTGGTCTGCAGCTGCCCTTCAGTACCTAGCAACTTCTCAGTACAGTGCCTCCTCCAGCCTCTTAGCACTAAAATCCCAAGGCCTGGGCTGGGACCTCAGTGTTGAAGTCTGCCCTCGGAGTCACAACCAACTACAACAAGAGAGATTCTGATTAGGTAGTTTGGGATTTCTGATTTACAGTTTGGCTCATTGTGCTCATGCCCACAGAGTCATAGAAGACACTGGCGGGGACATGGTTTCATCTCCAGGAAAGGAGGTGGGGTAAAGCTTGCCAGATCAGAAACTTGCACCAACTTGATAGCAGTGATGCCATTTGCAAGTCATCTAGTACTCAGTGGCTCATCCTGAGAGAGGAGTGAGCCAAGTCTCTAGCTGAATCTCATTACAAAAGCAACTTAGCCTGGGAAGTTGACGCCATACCCCTACACACTCAGCCCAGGAGTTACTCAGGGCCACCTACTCTCTATATGCTCTGAAGCCCTGTGTCCTGAGGCTAGGTGAAACAGAAGTCTCCTCTCACAGAAGGGAGGAAGGGTCTGTGGTATTAACAAAGTTGCAAAAGGATGACCATATATTGAGCAGAGCTTGGAGGGATGCCACTCCCCTGAGGTGGACAGAGCTTCAGTAGCTGTAAAAACGAACTGGGCACTACCTACCATCAGGAATAAGAATAACAAGGGTGCTCATTACAGTTGTGATTCTCCAAACCACCATTTCCCAAATGTCTATGACATTTTTCATAATAAACTGTAAAGGACCATTACAAATTGCTATTCAACAGAAAGGAAGAATTAAGATATTTCTGAAGAAGTGGAGAGCCAGCTCCCACATCCTTATATTGTAAGACCAAACTCCTTTCCACCTTAAAATAACAATAAATGAGGATTCAAAGGCAAAGCCTCATGCCAGCCGAACAGCTGGCAAGCAGATGTGCCTAGAAACTCTGTTATCCCAGTCTCATCACCGGAGAACTGTTGGGTCTTCAAGTTCTCAGCTTCCACATTCTCTCTCCATGGGACAAGCGTGAGGACAGAAAGGCAGTAGCAGTGCCCTTGTATCTTCATGCCCGTGACCACAGGGCCCACACAGTCTGATGAACCTCAGCAGGAATTATTTCATCTAGCCTTATTTAATAAGTGACTATGAATCTTAGTATTTTTCATGAAGTGAGAATAATGAACCTTATTATTAGGGGCAAGAACAAGATTTCATGGACTGGAATTTTCTACTCATGTCCTTAACACACAGTGGAATTCTGAGTTCAGCTTGCATATTCCAGTTGCGTATTTACATTTCTGTAACCACATTCTTGAGGAACTATTCCATACTGTGTATCCCCAATGCCTAGCACACACTTGGTGTGCTTTATATGTATTCCTGAGTGAATGCATGAATGCATGAATGAATGAATGAATGAAAGAAACAAGCCTCTGTTTTTACCCAATTAAGTAGAAGACTGCTGATTAGTATGGTTAGTACAGGAGGAAGTAACAGAAGTCACATATTGGCTGACTATCAGTAATCATGGCTAACTATCAGAAATGAACAGTACAGAAATATCACCTTGTGTAGGTTTAAAGCTACTGCCCACCACAGAGAATTCCTTCAGAAAGCTCTTCTCTAACGACTTTGCAGGAACAGAAAGTGTTCCTGCAGGGAGGAATGCTTACACACATATTCAGTAAAGACTTCTTGATTGTTTGAGTCCAATACTTCTGAGTCCAGTCCCACTGAATGACAATGTACAGTGAGACCTTTCCATAAACACTTGGTCAAGCCAAACCAGCCGACCGAGCCTTCCCTTCCTTTTGAGGTTCTCAGCAGGCCTAGGTTGTGGCTCAGCTTGCACATCTTTATAGGGTCTGTCCTTCAGAAGCACTCCACTGGGACACTTCCTTTAGGTTTCATGTCTGTCTCCAAATGACTAAACAATGGCAACCAAATGTGTTTTGGCTTCGAAGGTTCAGCCCTGCCCCTCTGAGAAATACACTCCATACCCTTTCTCCAGAGCACAAACCTGAGAAAATTGGCTGAGCAGGAAGAGTCTTGCCCATTTCTATTACTATAAGAAGTCTCCAGGGACACCAAACCCAAACCCTTCAGCATGAAAGTCACCGAGCGTGTTCTCTTGAACATATGGGCAGTAGAAGCTCCCCTTGGTAGCCATGCAAACCAGGAATGCAAAAACAGACACATCAAGTGTAAATCACCTAGAAGGGCTGCACATAGGGAAACACCTGTCCACCAGAGCACAGGATGACACAATGTCACATTCTGCACTCCTAACAGCTGTCTGTCCCATCTCCACCATTCACAGCCATGGGGAATATGTCATTGGAATGGTCACCCTGCTGAACAGGTGTTGGTTTCTCTCTTTACATTTCAGATGCTCTTCATCAGCATCAGGATTTTACAGTTGAATCAGCAGAGCCCAGGTTGAAGCCCAGGGCAGCAGCCTAGTCGTGAGGACTCACCGCATCCTGACAGCTGAGGACCTCCAAGATGCTGTTGAGAAGTTCCACACAGTGCTTCTTCTCAGCCTGGTGCTGCCCATCGTCCCTCTGCTCCAGCAGCTCCTTCAGCTCTTTGGTGATGACAGGAAGCAGAATGTCCCGGCATTCTGGAAGCAAAACAGTGCCAGGTATGTATGGTTACTGTCTAGCTTCCTTTGTTTTATACACACACATAAACACACACACTACATACATACATACATACATACATACATACATACATACATACACACACACATATAAACAGAATACATACATACACAATACATATATATGTTGTATATGTGTACATGTGTATTACATATATTTATGAACATATAGAAAACACCCGTCATTTCTCATGGAAACAATCACCTTTATATTACAATACAGTTGTAAGTATAGTATGCCCTATTTACTTATAATAGATCTACCCCATGATACTTACATTGTTACAGAACTGAACTTATATGATTTTTTTCATTAGGTTGATAATTAACAAATATATTTTCCTTGTAAAAGAAAAATTAAGTATAAAGGTTAAGTTAAGATTTCCTTAGAATATGATTCACAATTCTGTTTTTTTCTTTGAACCTCATTTCCAAGAACCATCTAGCTATTTTATTTTATATGTTTAAATATGTAAATGCACATACACACATATACATATGTCCAAATACTGCAGTATAGGGTCTCCTAGTCTCATTTTTATTTTGTGTTTGCTTTGATTCATGTTGTATTGAGGTTATGAACTGTCATGATCTTTGTCTATGACTTTCCATACATAAGCAGAATAAATCCTACAGTGTCACTGCCTATATCTGCTTTTCAAAAGGTGACTTAGTTACATGGACGGCTTAGTTACTTGGTACTGTTCATTTACCAGTATTCCTTGGAGCAATTTTTATATAATTATGCATAACAACTAACTTAATTATTTAACTACTATAACATTCTCAAATCATTGACATATTTCCTTATTTAGTCATAATTCTATTGTTAGACATTTTTCAAATTACAAAACATTGAATGGTCTCCCACTTGCTCCTGTGCACATTGCTTTCCTATTGCAATAAATTAGAACTTTCTCAGAGCAGAGAATCCTTCTTGACATAGCTGTCTCAGGACATTTCTGGGGTGTTCTAAAGTCTTACACAATTTTCTCTCTACATCTCCCTTAAAAAAACAAAACCTTTAGATAGAAAAGAAAAGAAAAAAAGATCCAAACTGTTTCAAACCATCCACAGCCAGATGCCACTTGAGCCAAGGCATGAATCAAAAACACCAGAATGTCAGTTAAATTCAATCCAACAGTAGATGTTGAACATTTCTTTCATCTTTCGGGACACCATGTTTCTGAAGGTTCAGGGATAAGCTCTGGTTCTTTCCTGTTAGCTACTTAAAAAATCTGACCAGAGTAATGAACCAAAAAAAAGGGCAGAAACTGAATCAAAGAAGTGAAGCACAACTGTTTTCTATCTCAACACCTGCACTCACATCTCTGGCCAGCATCCTGACTGACTCTGGAAAGCCCATCATGGGCTCTAACCTGCAGAGGCTGTTGGAAGGTGGCTGCTCTCCTTCGGGTAATGGCTGAGCATTGGGTCCCAAATAGGGTTGTACCCTGACATTGGAATCTTAAGGGCCCTTTTATAATGGTAACAGATGATATTACTAACTACTAACGTGTGTTGAGTGCTTACAAGATCCTAGGTTCAAATGCACCACTGGAAGCATTTGGCAAGAGTTAACTCAGTTATTTTTCTTGGCCACTGGGGGAGAAGGTGATATTATTTTGCTGATGGTATGTGTGTATGCATAGGAACTAAAGGGTCCAGAGAAATCACAGCCTGTACTCTGAACCTTTGTATGGAGACTCCAGACCTCATGGAGTTCAGATGTCAACCCCATGTAGTAGGCCACCTGGCCTTGTCTCTGCTTCTTCTCTCAGGACCCTCTCTCTGGCCCCTCTGATGACTAATTCTGCAACTTTCCCAAAGTCAATGAATGACTCTGTCTTCCAATACATTTATTTAGATGTAACTTTCCAAAGTAGGTTTCTGTTGCCTGCAGATCTAGAAAAGAAACATCCTACATGTTTGCTTAGAAGTTTGCTTTTTTTAA
The DNA here is from genome assembly GCF_000001635.26 of Mus musculus. Lineage (NCBI taxonomy): Eukaryota > Metazoa > Chordata > Mammalia > Rodentia > Muridae > Mus > Mus musculus. Next base: position 34,466,955 of record NC_000077.6, read on the forward strand.
AAAAAGGGTTAGTACCTTTGAAACTTCAGATTTGACAAAGGAAATAGTAGGTGTTAAGGTACAGGGTGACAGGAAAACTGGGGAAGATCATTTCAGGAAGGAAGCCCTTCCTTAGAACATAGGTAGTTCTAACATCAGGATACTTCATGTCCCAGGCACACCTCACCACAGTTCCTATCTTTAAACCATCAGAAGATAGAAGCATTATCATTCTCTTCAAAAGTTCAGTTTCTAACTAAAAGAACAAAGGAGCTCTACAGTAACACTAGAGAGTCACCAACTGCCCCCTGAGGAGATTCATTGTCACTGCAATGTATAGAATGACTGAAGCAACTGAAGACCTAGAGCCCAAGAGCACAGAGCTGCCAGGGTGAGTAGGCTAGGACAAGGGACAGAAATGTTCATTAGTCCCCTGTTGTCACCTCAGACTCCTACTCCTGACATAAACCATTCGTATTCTGTTGAGGCTAAAGGTCTCCAAAGACCTTGAAGGAAAGAAAAGACAGATTAAGAGTAGACAGTTATCTTGAGTTTAAAATATGACTACGGCTGGGAATGTAGTGCCGGGTAGAGCGTGTGCTTAGCATACGTAAGGTGCTTGGCTCAGTCCCCAGATCAAGACAAGAAAAGGTTAGGAAACCACTGTGTTAAGCACTTTTGTGACTTAAAACTTGAAATTGTTTGTAAAATGAGATCAATAGGACCTGCAGGAAGATGTCAAGTCAGGTAAAGGATTAACCTATTTGTGCAATTTAACTAACTCACACACACATTTCTTTTGTGGGTCAGGACTCAGCTATATGGACTGGGGTTCTCTATGTGCTGGCACTGTTTCTGAAGTGGAAATGAATGACCAGACCCAACCACCTCTCAGCACCCAAGCCAAGGGAGATAAGACTTGCGCAGATGACAAAACAATGAAGAAACGGAAGACTGTACCTCCCTACAGTGGCGAGTGGGGAGGAGGCATAGCATGGCCGGGGAAGAGGGCTTCAAATTACATTCTAAAGCACCTCTATCAGGTCCTGTTGCAGAGATTTAAATTCAAGGGACAAGCCTGGTGAGAAAATTTAAACACTAACAATCTTCATGAGAAGTTGCTGTCCTTCAACTCCTACTTAAAACTGAACTAAAATAGTTCATTCCCTTAGAAAGTCTGGTGACGAGCTCCCCAAGAGGTGTTCACACACTGGGTAGCCGTTCACTCACTGGGATAATGAGGTGAAAGGTCAGGCAGCAGGTCGAACCAAATTATTATTAAAGTCTCATTCAAAATTCTACAGCCATATAAAATATAGGCTCATGGAAGTGGCAGGAGGGAAGGTGGACAAGTGGATATGTGTGTGTTAGAGAAGATCAGACTCCAGAAAAAAAGCACTCTATCAATCTGAAAGGTGTGGGCTTTACATATTAGCAAGACCAGCATCCCTGGATGCTGGAGGCTGCTGATGTTGAGCCTCAGCAAGATTCTCACCGAGGAAGCCATCAATACCGGGGCCTGTTTTTTACAGAAGGACTTTGTCTTCTCTTTAACCCTGATGATTTCTGAGAAATGTCTAGCTCCTCTGTTTGGGGGACAAAATAATTTTTTTCTGGTTTGTAATTGGAGCTGTGAAATTACATTAGCCAGTAAAAGCTTCAGGAGGCAGTGTTTCTAAATCATTGCTTGATTGTCAAGCTAACAGACACAAACGGTTTAAAAAGGTAGATCTCCCAAAGCCTTAAATGAATCTTCATAGACAGAGATAATGGGTCTCACGGCCCGCATCCCTGTGTGAGATTCTTGCCTCAGGTACCCACACTGACAAAAGCTGGGCAATCTGCCAGCAAGTGTCAAGTCCACATTGTAATTCAGACCACTGCTGAGGTCTCTGCATAGTTACCCAGTTCTCTGTGTTTTAATCCAAAGGTTCTTTGTCCAAGTGACTGCAGAGGAAAATGCAGCATTCCTGGGCCCAGCTTTCATTTTTTTCCTCTAGAAAGCTGGGTTATGATAGGTGGTTCTGTGCACCTGATCTCACAGCCCCTTTGAAGAGTGATGCGCCTTTTTAGTGAAGTTATTACCCAAGGACACTTCAAATAAGATTATCTTTTCTCTTATTTGTTCCTCATATCAGTCAGTGAGAGAAAGACAGAGACTGTGCCCTTTGGAGAAGCCACCTTGCAGAGCATTGAGCCAACCTTCTACCCGTGCCCACAGCCACAGCCTGAGTTCCAGAGGAAAGAGTCACTGATGAACCATATTTGTGCATGACATCTTCCCGTACATATGTTCTCTTCTGCTTTCTCTCAGAGTGAAGACACCCCATCACAGTCAGCCAAAGAAATTGGGGTACCATCTTAGATTCTATGCTTCCTCAAGATCAGCATCCAACCTGCCATGAACCTGTGACCTCTCCGACTGATGGACTGCTTCTTCTATGATCTGAGTCACATGTCCTAAGTTATCTTCCTTCTGTCTATAGACAGTCTTTGCAGTCTGGAAATCTTTCAGTGACTTCCTATTGCTCCCAGGTTGTGTTTTGTAGCACCCATTGGTGCAGCTACAGACCCTTTGTGAAACCATCAGGAGCCTCTACATAGAGCGCAATGCACACAGTAACAAATCTGATCCTTCCCTCTGAAACTAGTTTGAGGGATTGAAAAACCAAACAAATCTCTCATAAAATAGGAAGCCATAACCTCATGTCTCTGGTGGAGAAACGTTTGCCAGTCTCTGATCTCAGGTCCCATTTTGGTCCATCATGTGGGGAGACTGTGTAACATTCTACAAGATGGTGAACTCAGAGGTTTAGACACAGCACAGGGTGGCGTGTTGTCCAGTTGCATCTTTACTAGGTTGCCCTTTTCTGCAAGCCTGACTGTGATGTCTGGACCTGTAATTTCATTCCTAGCCAGCTTTTCACTTTGTCACCAGAACTAGTTAATCGCCTCTTGAATCCTGGTCAATATTTCACAGACCTTGAGGTGAAATTCATTGGCCTTTGGCCAAGTTTCTATTGACTGGAAGGCGAACTCAGCTCAGTTTAACCCTCTTGGGGCATTAGAGAGCTTATGGCCATGAAGGCTTGCTGTTTCTCCCTGATGTGCCTTGGCACACTGGGAAAGCCCTTGATTAAAAACCTAGCTCTACTGGGCAGGGCTGAGCACAGCAAGGGTGGCTTAGCTTTGTTTAGCTGCCTTTTTCCCTTGGGCTCAAGGACCATCTGCAGATGTGAAAGGCCACTTGGCTGGATCAGCTAGACTAGAAGGAGTCACTCCATAGACACGGCACGACTCTGACAGTCAGCAATTTGCTCTCCCAACCACCCTCCCTCCTCCAGCCAGTATGTCACGAAGCAAGCACATTCCACCCACTGAGGGAAATCAATAACTGCCCACAAACTTCATATTCCAAATCAGGTACAAGCCTTGTACAATCCACTAACATCTCCCCCAACTCATTTTTTTAGTGACAACTCATGGATCACTCCAAGAAAACATAACCAAATTACAACAACCAGATCATCACTCCCCTGTTCCAGGCCTTGCCATGATGAACATCTCCTCGTTTGGAACTTACAGGCCAAAATACGCCTCCCAAGCCAGACAGCACAGGCTATTTAGAGATCATGGGACTCAGTAATGACTAAAATGGCTTCAGGAACCTCAATAGAATCAGTGCTAATTACACAGTAGTAGATCCCCCAGAAGAGATGTGATTCTCCAGCTTTATTCTGGATGCCTACTGAAATTCCTAAACAACCTCCCACTTTGATCGCAGAGATTTAACACTCAAGGCTTGTAAGCATCTATCACATATATTTTATAGCTAACATAAAATAGGATTTTTTTTAAAACAAGTGAAAGCCCTATAATGACTAGGCACGCCACAGTTGCATAGCTATGGTAGGAAGGGTGAACTGACGGAAACCAGAGAACCTTTTTATTCCTCTCTCTCCCTGACTCTTCCCTCTTCCTTCCTACTTCTCTGCCCTCTCCCTCCTTACCAGCTCCCCTACCTCTGTGTGATGTGGTTGGGTGTATATGACATGCACATGCATGCACTTAGGTGCCCTTGCCAGGTTAATGTCATGTTTCCTTATCATTCTCCATGTAGGACACAGATTCCAATTTGGCTAGACTAGGTAGCTGGGATCCTCTGTTTCCACCCCTACTGCACTGGGGTTAAAGCATGCATGGTTGCTCCCATCCCTTCGGCAGTAGGCGCTTTTCCTTTGAACCATCTCCCCAGCTCTGAGTTACAAGAATTTTAAAGAGGAGGTGATACAGATATATCCCAAAAGTCACACACATTTGAATTCTCCAACAGTCTATATATTGTAAATCATACATACCTGAAATATATATGTGGCCTTTGTATACCAAGTGTACCTCATATGTTGCTTATTGTGTGCTGTGAGTATCCACATAGAGAAACACTTAGGTGACAAATAATTATTGAGACAAACATTGTTCTCACAGATGTTCTATTCCATAGACTGTGGTAAACAAAGAAAGAAAAGAACAGTTGGCTTTTCCAGATTGGTTTTCCTACTAGCAAGCTCAAGGATAAAATTTGCATGTTCCAGCGACCTCTGGAACAGGAGTTGGGAAGTAGGGACAAGAGTGAGCAGGAAAAACAGGGCACAATCCTCCAGCCTTCCAGTACCTCCCAGGGATCATTCCATGAGGAAGGAGGACCTAGGCCACTGGTTCTTAACCTTCCTAATGCTGCAAACCTTAGTACAATTCCTCATGTTGTGGTGACCCCCAGCCATAAAAATTATTTTTGTTGCTACTTCATAACTGTAATCTTGCAATTGCTATGAATTGTAATATAAATATTTATAGTTTTGATAGTCTTAGGCAACTCTCGTGAAAGAACCATTAGATGCCCCCAAAGGAGTTACATCCCACAGGTTGAGAGGCATTGTCAGCCAGGCGTGGTGGTGCACGCCTTTAATCCCAGCACTCAGGAGGCAGAGGCAGGCAGATTTCTGAGTTCGAGGCCAGCCTGGTCTACAAAGTGAGTTCCAGGACAGCCAGGGCTATACACCACCACCATCATCCCCCCCCAAAAACTGAGAGCCATTGTTTTAGGCTGTCCAAACCCAGGGGACAGAGAGCCTAATGTTCGTTTTGTGTTTCCAGTCCGCAGGTAAAGCAGGCTCCTGTCAAGGAGGTAGCTCTAGGAGCAGAGTCTGGCTGTGCTCCTAGGCAGAGAATGGAGGTGAGGCTACCACACAGGATAGAGGGATCCTGAGGGAAAGGACTGTTTCCTGAATGCAGTCAAGGAGATGTCTGAGACGAAGACTGGGGCTGACATGAAAAGGTCACATGGGGAAGGGCATGCCAAGATCTCAGAGCAGAGCATTCTGGATGAGAGGAAACAGGTTATGGCCCTGTATGCAGATTTGATATGGGAAATTCGCCGGAGACAAGTATAGTTGGGAGAAAGTAAGACAGGACAGAAAATTTAGACAGGTAGGGAAGAGGTCAGGGCTCATCTGGGCTATGATAAAGGTTTGATTAATACACAGAAATAAGCAAGGTTTCTTTCTGTGTTTTCTTGGGGGCCTGGGGGTTGGTCCTAGAAAGCAAGGCAGCATACAGAAGGGGCTTGGGAGAGAGGAAAGGGCAGGCTTTAACCCCCACTCTCTCCCAGCCGTTCTTTCTAAAGTACAGAATCTCACATCTCTTATGGATAAGAGTTCAGAGACATTTAGTAATTTGACTAAAGCTAAACAGCTAGCGGTGGCAGAGCCATGAGGCTCAAGAGCCCACATTCTCAGCTCCTGAACTTAATCCTACCTCCTCGATACAGCAATAGGTGAGACAAGACGTAAGGCCTTTCACAGATATAGGGTCAAACATATGGACTGACTTAGGCTAGGTTTTGGAAGTTGGGTCAGTACAACTTGCAGATGGACTGTTTAATAAGTGGTAAACATAGGCATCTTCGAGTGTTGATACCAAGCAACAGATTCCTAACAGGGCTTATCAAATCAGGATCTAATCAGGAAGCCTTTCGCTTCAGCCAGCAGGTAATGGAAAGCTCCCATGAACACCTCCCAGAAGGCGTGAAGTGGCTGCTGCAGAGACTGCCTACCATCACACCCTTCAAAGCTGTCAGGACAGTCATGCTCTAACAGGTCCTTGTGCTTTTTGTTTGACCTGCCCCACTGCAATGGCTGGCCTGCACCCTCTTCAAAGTTTGTTCATTAAAGCACACAGCTCCACCAAAGATGGGGTTTGTAAAATAAACAGGTAACCTGGGCTAGCTGAGTGGGTTCCACTCCTCCATATGCCCCTTAGGCTTAAAGGGATCACATTTGCCATGCTACCCTGGATGAGAGCAGCCACACCGGGTAAAAGGCCTTATCTCATCCACCTCCAAACTAGGAGGAGCCAATAGGAGAGTTTGAAGCCTAACTGAGTTGCCTCTGTCCTAGGTGATCCTGGATATTGGGGAGGCAATGAGCAGTATGGTCGGTAGCTGGGTCTGACATTCCTCTACCACATTTACTCCAAATCAGCACCACATGTACTTTAACTCCACTACTGGAACAGTCAGTCAGCAGCCCCTGTGTTCTTCAAAAGCTAAGTCTTCTTGATCCTCTTTATGCACAGAGTTTCCAATTCCCCTCCCCACAGCCTGCCCCCTCTGGACACACTCGTACCCATGCATCTACAAATCCCAAATTCTCTTTCACCAGGGACTCTAACTCTGCAACCTTATATAAGTTACTCTGTAGTAATAAACTCCAACAGGGCTTCCTCAGCAGGTAGAGGCACTGTGACAGACATATCTTAATAAAGGACAAAGCTATTAGGAGAAAGGATGCGTGGGAACAAACTGTTGACTTAGAGTCTTCCTACCTCATCCTACTCAGCTAGTGAGCTGCAATTGTGACCTTGGCATAGTTTAGGACTTTTTCGCCAGTAGACTTGAAAAGCTGGGACGAAATATCCAATCTCAACTGAGCCATGTCGCCCACAGTTACTACACAATCTCGATCACACAGTGGGATCCTAATAAGTGTGAGGTGAACGTATGAGTGTCTGCTCATGGCAGAGGAGGCCTGGTCGGTCTGAATCTAAGGCTCGTCTCAGGACCAAACATTGATTCATGTTGGGGTATTACGGTACTGTTTATTCTGTAATACTTGAGAAAGCAAGGTGGTCACTTTTGGGGACTGTGGGCCGAGGGAGAATTGTATGCCATTGCCTTCAGCTTCATGATTTCCTGCCATCAGCCCTTCTGGTAGTAAAGACCTCACTCTTTAGAAGCTTTGTCTTATTGCAAAAGGAGGCATGGAGACGTGTGTAGAGCCCTGGAGTCAGGGTAGGAAGCCCTAGGTGTAAATGCCAGCCTTACTATATTGCCCAGCTGTGTGATGCCGGGAAGGACAAATTTCCTCCACAGACGGGGATTCAAATGCCTCTTTCGTGGTATGACCCACATGCAGCATCATCTACAATCTAGTGCAGCCCCGTGTGGAATGAGGCATCCACATCTGATGCTGAGTCTAAGGCATTTTGGGTCCACAGTAGGGTGTGCTGGGCCTTCAGCTGGAGCGAAGTTATGCACTTCACTAAACACTTGATCTAGGCACTTTGGGATAAAGTGGACTGAAATGATTCTCTGCATTATTCAAAGTTGTGTGTGTGTGTGTGTGTGTGTGTGTGTGTGTGTGTGTGTGTGTGTTTCAGGGGACCCCAAACCCAGAGAACTGAGTTCTGAAAGGTGGGTATAAGTGGAAATGGTTTTAATATGTGCCTTGCGATTTCATTTTCCTTTCTCATATGCAGACAGACCACAGAGGGTCCAGGCATGCTTTCTCTGAGTGCCTCTTACATTACTCTTTGCAACTTAAGAGTAATAATGCCACTTCCGGGCAATCCTCGAGCCACACAGGAGTCCTCTCCTCCTGCCATCACCAGCTTACAAATATCAAGAAGAACAAAACCCAACAGCGATGTTTTGGATCAATAGGAGTGCTAGCATTCCGTTTCTGGGAAAATCACACATTAAAAAAGCCTCTTGCTTGCATTTTAAGGCTACAGAGGGGCTCTTCATTTCAGAGAATTAAATGAGAAAGAGCGCCTGGATTTAAGCATTGGCGAAATGGAATGGTAATTGTTTTCAATCATCCTCTGGCTCCTTCTCCCTCCTCTCTCCTCTCCCCCACCTCAGCTGCAAAGGAGGGGGGCTGGGACTCCTGCACTTCCAGCTCCGTACTTTTAATTCCACCATTGTTTATTATGGAGAGCAATCTGAGTGGTGTCACATGCTACAAACAAGCTAGAACTTCATAAGGGAAGGTCTCAAAGCGGCAACATTTTCCTTCCCAGAAATAAAAATGGAAATGGGTGGATTTGCCCTCCAGCCTTTCTTTCCAAGTGTGGACTAAGAGGGTGGAGAGTAGAGCTCCCCCTGAAGGTCAGGACCTCTTATTGTCTCTTATTATCTATATATGAACATCAGCCTCTCTGCATCCTGCCCCCATGACCCAAAGCAAAGAGTGATTTAGTGAACCTTGCACTTAGACCCAGTATTTAACTAAGAGAATCAAAGAGATACTGCTTGGAGTATAAAGCAGTAGGAGAGGATCTAGGGAAAGTGTGAGATAGAAGGAAGCAGAGAGAATAAATATCCCTCAATGACACATAATGAGCTCTCCACACAAAGCAACAAGGATATATGGTCCTCACCCTGAGGGCAGTCCAAGTGTAATAAAGAAAGAGGCAGTCAATTGACAGGAACAGAATAAAACCCACACACGACGAAACACAGTGCATTTCCAATTATGTTTGGTCCCTGTGGGTGAATCGCAAATTGGACTCCTATGAAATTGATATTAATATTTTATTGGGGGTATTACTTGTTCATAGACTCATTATTAGCTATGTGTATTTCTTCATATGCTACCTTTGTCCAAAAAGAAATAAAAAGAGAGAGAGAATGTGAGAGGAAGGTCACACACAGGCCCCAGCCACCCTCGAGGGGCAGTGAAGAAAATCAGCCAAATTTTTGAGGTCTTTGAGCATGAAAGCAAAAGAGGGCTCAAGAGGTGGTAGGGAGCTACCACCTCCAGGAAACACAAGTTTTTCGACATTCAAGTTCTAAAAGAAAACTCTTCATATTGAATTTGAATGCTAACATCCTAAAGATATTGTTCTACATAAGTCTATTTGAAGTAGAAACTTATGGTTTCTTTGGAAAGTCAGTCGTGTCAGATGGTGTTTTGCTGGGGCAGACACATGAAGGGATGCTTTGCTGAAGCAGACACAGGTGAAAGGATGTTCTGCTAAAGCAAACACATGAAAGATGCATGATGTTAAGAAGGACCCAACGAGCAGTGGACGACACTGGATGGTATTGGTACGCCTTGCTATTCCTGAATGGTCATCATCTATTGTGACTTCATATAAAGAAAAACACCAAAAATCTTCTGGTGATATTCTGGTGGCTTCTTGCTGCTTCCTTGGACTTTGGCTGATTGGCAGAGTGATGTCAGCTGATACAGACTCTTGTGGAATTGTGATAAAACAGACTCACATGCTGAGGCAAGAACTGTGTGAGGACAACTCAATAGACAGTGATGGGGCTTGCACAGCTAGCTTTGTAATGTTTCACTGATCTTTACTTCATTGAGCGAGGCAAGGCAGAGAACTTCTTTTGGCATTCTGCTGGTCCTGGTCACTCCTGCTGACTTGGTAGAGGCCTGGCTGTCTCTGGCAGATCGTGCCACCACTGCTGATTCATGTTTGCGATCCTGACACTACTGAATTGGACTTCTGGTATATCCATGAAGTGTTTGAGAGTGGATCGAGCTGCCACTGCTAAGTCCTATAAAGTGAACTGCTGATTTCCTGACACCACATTGGTTTTGCTTCAAAGAATTATTTCTAAACATGTCCACATTCCCCAACCCCACACTGCCCCATATCCTGATAACCTTTTTTTTTTAACTACCTATGGTGAGTGGTGGGTTAGGAGGGAGGTTAAAGCATTTAGGAACCCTTATTAAAAGTAGGTTTTGAGAAAACAAGCCTACATCAATTAGTGATGTGATAAGCTTCTTGTAACATCAGACAGTGCAATGTTCATTCTGAAAAGAACCAAAGAAGAGCAAGCACTGGTAGCTCATCCGATTGTGTCATCAGCTCCTGTGTGAGATGTATAAAATTAAATAAAATGAAAAACAGACAGAAGGGGTTTCATGACTGAGTGCTAGTCCTTGGTGCTTCATTGACTACAGTGAACCATTATGTCCTAAACATCTATAAATGTCGGGGTTACCGGGAGGTAAAGGACCAGGACATAGGTGAAAAGGGTAGATGTGACCAGAGTCAAAGCAAATGTGGTGCCAAAGCTTCAGGGATGGGCAGAAAGAGGAATGGGAAGTGTGCAAGGAGATGGGAGCAGGGGCTCTGGCCAACTATCAGAAATAGCGCTGAAGAGAATAGAATGAATACTACTATGAGACAGCTTGGGAATCTATAAAATACCCTGATGGGCATGCCAAAGGCCCCAGTAGCTAAATACCTCTGAGACTAATGGGTAGACACCAGTTTAATTATGTCTAATTACACCAAAGATGCAGTGAGCATGGCTGTTTTCCACCAACAATAATTCATAGCAGGAAATTGTGATACTGTCAGCAGGCTGGCTACCAGGTTTATTTGGTGGTGACCATGATGAAATGAAGAGAAGAAAAGGGAGGGGAGGAAGAGGTAGAAAAGGATAAAAAAGGAAATGAAGAAGGAAAATAAAGAGAGGAAATGAGGAGGTAGAAGAAGACACAGAGGAAAAGATGGAGAGAGAGAGGTAGGGAGAAGGGGAAGTGGTTCTTGCAGTGCCATGTAAAGATGAATATACAGGGTGTTCTGGCAACTGGTGACGGGAAATATGAGAGATTTTCACTTGAGATACTTAAGCCAGAATGAGACTAAGGCCCAAGCATTGCCCTGTCTCCAAGTAATGCCAGCTGGGTGGGAGCTGAATAGCAGGGTTTCCTAGCACACCCCATCAATGGCCATTGCTACACTTCTTTCCGTGTGCCTCCCAAGGAGGGCAGGGAGAGAACAGCCTGCTCTCCTGGACGCTCGGTATTTCAGCATCACCAGCTTGCCCACATACATACAGGAAGATACAGAAGGCAAGGAAGACAAGGAATGAAGAGAAATGGCAGCCATCAAGCAGGCTGTATTTGTGTTCCCCTGGCATTCTTAATAATGAGCCGTATGACACAATACAATCTATACTCAAGAAGAGCGTGGGCACAGGGTTTCAATTACCATCTATCTGATGTTGGGCAAACTTCTTAAGCCCTCCACACATTTGTTTCCTCGTCTATGAGATAAAATGAGCATTCTCAAAGCAAGTTTGTGAGACGGAATACAACGGTGTGCTAATCAAGCTTGTCAGTGCTGTTAATAAATACAGGTGGGGGGGGGGGCACAAACATATGAAGAAGGGTCTCATTTCAGGCCTGTGATAAGACAGGACCATGGTGGCAGAAGGACATGGCAAGAAAAGCTTTAACATGACATCCAGGAATCAGAGAATACCAAAATGGAACCAGGGACCAGATACAACCCTTAGGGCTCAACCCACAGTGACCCATGTCCATCAACTAGACCACACCCAGCAAAGTTCCACCACTGCCCAGTAACCTATTTAAATTTTTATTCCATCACTCTACCTGCAAACTCCCTCATTTTTCTGGGTGCTGCAAACTCCCTCACAGGGGAGTTGTGTTTCCAAAATTTCCTGGGTGCTTCTTGAACCAACTAAGTTGACAGCCAGGGCTAGCCTTCATGTCAGGGCTAACCTTCCCTAAGTCTACTCACCAAGAACTTAGGAGCACACACCTGGCCTCTTGTAAGCACTAGAAATATCAGAATTAGTATTACTTAATTTTTAATGAACTTGCATCTCACTGTAATAGAAATGTATTAGTATGTGAGGTGTGTAGATTCATAAATACTTATGCACAAAAGCACGGGACCATATATTTAAGATGGGTATGTTTTCTTGTACATAATTACATATCTGTAATTATATAATAAAACAAAATGTAAGTATGTCTATATTATATGGTAATATATAATTATATTACTTGAATAAGAATAAATATAGCATATATAGTAACCTGAGTGTATATATATGTGTGTGTGTCTGTCTGTCTGTCTGTCTGTCTGTGTATTATTACTTTATATTACAGACTATTTTCCTTCCTGTTTAACAGGTGCACAGGTAAGAATTCAGGAAGGCAGGGAAGTTTCCCACGGCACAGTGTCAGAACTGACACATTGGCATTCACCTTTTAGATTCTATGCTCTTAAAATCTGGATCGCCCTGAACCTTGGTACTTCATAGGGAGAAAGACGGCAAGCAGTTACCCAGAGCTGCTTTCCCATATAGCATGTGGAGCATTCTCTGCCACTGGGAGAGGAAGAGGTTCTTCCCTCCTCCAGCCCACCTTCTACCTTCTCCTCATCTCAACTCAGCCTTGCTGTCTTATTGATGATTAACACGAGGATCCCTGCCAAACCGGAGCTTGTAAGGTGGTGGAGTACACCATCCCAGCAGGAAAACACTCAGCAGAAGGCTGGCACTGAAGGGAACACATTCAAGCTCCCACATTGCTCAGGTACCAAGGGTACCCTGTGGCATGCATGCCGTGCTGGCATAGACAAAGTGAAAGCCAACGAAGATGGAGGGCTGATAATTTATGAGGTGCTGTAGAAATTAATTTTGTATGCCTCCTCCATTAGCAGTGTGTCTGAATTAACTTTAATATGCAAGTTATCATGTTAATCTTTGGTACTAAAAAAGAGTGTCTCATCATTAACCTTGCTGGCCCCGCATTTAGCGAGGCAGTCTTTTTATTAGCGGGTGTCTCCACATGCAGCATGATTTCTTGGTTCCTCGGTACTTTTACCTATCAGTATGCAGTCCTTCCGGTGGCTCTGCAAAGCCTCTGATGATTCAGAGGCTTATTTTTCAAACATTTGACTCTAACTGCCCTTAAGTCACCAGACATTGCCTGCCCCTCCCTTTCTCCACTTTCCTCTAAATGAAAATGCATTCTGTACAGAAGGAGCCATCCATAGGAAACATATTGACCAGTAGAAGGAGGGCCACAGAAAGAGGGGACAGGAACAAGATCAGGGAGATGCTAGTGAAAGGCAAATTCACCTCCTGTCATCGCTGGTCTTCAGAGCACTGGATCCTGGATAACAACACAGCTGTGAGGGAAGGCTTGCCTCGAGGAACAGGTAAACAAGTTACGTGATCCTTGGAGATCCACAGTAAAAGAGAATAAGGGAGTCACCCAAATCAGGTAGTCTAGTACATCCTTCTGTCTGTGTGCTCACTTGATATAGGGAAATTGCAGATTGAAAATGTGGAAGGTTCTATACCCCATTTTGATAAATAGCTTTAATATCCCATTTCACTTAGCCATACCTGCTAATCTTTAAAATGTAGTAACAGTAGAGAAATGCTTGATAAAGTGAATCTTGCCTTCTGTTTCTTCCACGTACTTCCTCTAATTGAATAATAAGGCAATCAGAGAACGACTTAGAGGGAGGTCAGAAAGAGGAGAATAAAGACTAAGATATAATCTTCAAATATAACAACAGTGCCTAAAAAATAAAACTAGTTTTTGTTCTCCACAAGTGCAACAGGGCATGGTTTATGATTCAGGCCATTGCTATCAGAAAAAAAAAAATCTAACAGTGGTTGCTGATCAAATTCTCTGGCTTCTCTGGTAAGTTTTATAAGCTGTCAATAATGAGGCTGTTGACACTCTTGAAGTGATCTTTGGTATACAGCTAGGTTTTTGTTTTCCTTTTAGGGTTACTGGTTGTTTTTCTGGCTATTTATTCTATGAATAAGAAGAAAGCAGGGGTTCATCTATATACTCTTCCCTAAGGGTTTTGAATACAAAACTTTTCCCAAGCTGCAGCTACTCAGTGCTTTTACCAACAGAATCTTAGCCCATCTTAGTTTATAGTTACTATTTATATTTTATAAATATAGATTATATTTACTACATATTACTATTATTTACCTGGTATTTTTATAACATAGATTCATTTTAATTTGCTCACATTTTAGAACCCTTTCCTATCTCAGGAAGCAAGGGAGGAGCACTTCCTACAATAGTATAGGCTGACAACTAGCTCGATGAAGACATCGTTTCATGAAATTTTCAGAAGACGGTGAGCCAGACATGCTCCCTGATTAGCAGGAAAAGGCAATGGACAGAGTATCCAGAGCCTGCTAGCACCAGGAAGGAAGTTATAATAGCACAATGGGCCCCACTTCTGAGCTCTAGGACTTTGCTGTGCACGCCCGTGGCTCGCCGTGGCTCCAGGAGAACCACTCAGCTATGGGGCAGGTCCTTCAAGAAACTTCAGGAAACACTAGTAAAAGGAAAGAAAGTATTTTTGGCACTCCTGGCCTCTGATCTTAACTCCGCCTCTAATTTGAGCTGTGACCTTGGGCAGCTCCTGGGATCAGCCATTCTAGACTCTCCATTGAGATCCTCAACTATCCCAGCAGTGGGTTGTGTGGAATATCCACATGTCTTTAATCATCTTCTCCCAACACCTCAGGGTATGACTGTTGATTGCAATTTACTCTGTCATCTCACAGTCTGACTGGCTGGGAGGAAGTAGTACAGCTTTGAAAAGATCAGCAATCTGGGGGTAAAAATTTAGAAAAAAAAAAGTTCTTAAAGCTTCAGTGTTGAAAAAAATCAATGCAATTGACTACATTCTACACACAAGAGAAGGTGACTTTCTAGGGTGTAGACTGAGGGAGCTCTTTCAGGTAGAAATGACAAAGACTCCCTTATCATATGCTAGATTCAAATAGTAGCCTATGAGAGAACATGGAGTTCAAATGGTCAATTTTATCTCCCTCTTCCTATGACAAAAATGTATGGTGAAAGGGAAAACAAACAAACAAATCAAAAGTCAGTGATTTAGAATGAGTTATAGATCTGTAAGCATGCGTATAGCATCTGAAAAAGATTCCGTGCCCAGCGACATCAACAACCTACTTCCTGAGGTTCCTATGAGCAAACTGTTGTTATAATCACTGCACCAGACTTGCATGTCCTCTATGTCATTTTGTTTGTTTGTTTGTTTGTTTGCTTTCCTGTCTTAATAGTTTGAAAAGGGTTATTTAAAGCCATATTTTAATTTTAATATACTACACTAGCTCCAACTCTGAACTGATAGTAAAAGTGATTTGTTCTTAACCACTGAGCATGCTCACCAACCCCTTAAATAATTATTAATGCGTTGTAACCGACAGGTGAATTCAAAATCCTGTGGCTCCTCTGGAGTTCCAGGGCACTTTGCTTAGACCTCCACCAACCACAGAATATTCCCTTTGCAAACACAGGCAGCCTACTTGTGGTATCACTATACTGCAACGATTTTTGTGTCTTCTAAGAGGCTACCCAAATGCTTTGGTTTTATAACATATTCAGTAAACAAAGAATGTGTTAGAAGACCCATTCTAAAAGTTACCTCTCCTTTTAGAATCTATCCTGTGGGAAATTTGATGTGACCGGTAGCTGTTTTAAGTTAAAGACAAATACTTAGGTTAAGTTCATGGCTGAATAGACTGACTGGACTGAGCCACTGGGAAGACATTTTCGCTGGGCAAAAACATAGAGACCAAAGCTGGAGCCAGCAGGGCTGGAGCTGTACATGGCTGCTGAGTGTATGACTTTTCCTACATGGTAACTGCCCCTCTTTCCTCAGTGTACCACATTTTTTCAGACCCCAAGGCATAGAAACAAAGATCTAGAGATTTGCGGCCACACATTCATGTATTCTGAAGGCATATTCATCCCACCTACCAATATCGCATGCAAGGGCCCTACTGAGGACCATGCAGTGTTAACCTCTAGGATGGCAAAGGAGGCAGAAGAGGACAGCCAGCCAGGTGTAGATCTAAAGAGGAGCCTTGCTACAAAGAAGAGACCCCCATGTACCCACTGCTGCCCTTCCAGGAACAGGAACAGGAGACAGCCATCTCTCCTCCTTATCTCCAATATCTGGGTGTGTCTCTTGATGGATATGACTATAATCTCATGGCAAACAATAAGAGGGAGCCACAAATCTTGAGTTCAGCGAATTCCTTTCTCCTCTTTCCACTGAACCACAACACAAACTACTCCGTTGTGTATACACAGGTCCTACCACTTACCAAGATTTGCAGCCCACTGGGGACCCCTGAAATACAACAAATGTTCCTGAGCAGTAACTAGGGTCTATTTGATTTCTCTGCACAGGCCTCTCATGACAGCAATGTGCTGTGGTGAACCTCCTGTTACCTGGACTGTAATTGATTATAAGCCTGCCAATACAACCAGAGACGAAGCCCAGAATCCACATCAACCAACCATGCTCAACAAAGCATTCTGCTGTTCACACAGGTCCTGGTAAATCTGAGCTACAGTCAGCATGAACCTGATGGAAGGAACCTTTTGAAGACCCACACGGGCATTTGCATGAAAGGAATATCCTAATGCAGAGGACACTGCTGTCCTGATGAACATCTCCTCTTTAGGGCTGGCAGCTTGAAAATATCAGGTCCCAAGAAAGACCCCACACAGAGGCCTGCCTGCTCGACCTCTCTCCTCAACACAGCGCAGATCCACATACCATGGCTGTGAAGTCACATAGTATATCTGAACACAGTCTTTGGGTATCTCTCCCGTCAGGCTGACACCAGTGCCTTTAAAGCCTTGGGATGACAATGATTTTCAAGGAGTTTGTATAGTACATGAAGCTGCTGCCTTTCTTTGTTGTCTTGGTAACACAGACCTGATGACAGGACCTTAGAGCTCTGATGGCAATCATACACGTGCGGAGCAGAGCCCAGAAAAGTGGCTTGTCCTAGGTCATACTACTTAAATCTTTAAGGCAGTGTTTCCTTCTAGAGAACTGTCCTTCAATTAAGACAGCCATCTCTTTCCTCATTGCCAACTCAGTGCTGGTTATTAGACACATGGAGAAGCACAGTGCTTTACTGTAAGTCAAGAAGGCAATGCTGCGTGAGCCTAATGAACATCTCCAAGAAGCATGAGAGCTCCTCGGATCCAGAATATGCCAGTTTTCCTTGTGTTGCTTGAACTGTAGTAAACAAAGCATTAACGAGAAAGAGCTCCTAGCCTGGTGAGGGTTTGGAGGTACTGTAATGGGCACCTGATTCTCGTAATTCAACACAGAAGTATAACTGACCAGGTTTTTCAATCAATTTACAGCATCCTCACAGATCTCATCAGAGGAGGTCATATCCTCATGAGCCTTGCATAGTAAACATGCACACACAGCCAGACACACAGACACTCAGATTTATTGAAGGCTTAAGATTAAATCTCTCATCGCAGTCAATACAATTTCCTCTAGGTAGCAGGATCATCATCAGTAAGAGATCAAGCAATCCTCAGGGCAAGCTGGGGCCAAGCTTGATGGGAATAAGCCAGTCGCATACCTAGATTCAAAAGAATCAAGGCCAAACAAAGCTGCAAAAAGGAAAATATGCATATGCAAATAAGATTAGCCTGTGCTGTAGGTGTGCCTTCTTGGATGACCCAGAGAGAAAACTGCAGGAACCACTCTCTAGGAGATGAACTTCTCCAGACCACATTCTCTCTGTGGTCTACAGTAGGTCACCTGTGTGCCACAGATCCTAAAACTGAAGGAGCATCAGAGAGCCCAGCTGAGTGAGACTCAGCTCAGGGCTGAGGCGCATACGATGGGTTCTGATTTAAGATGAGAGCAGGGATACTGCAGAAGATCTTTGGGCGGTGACTGAAGGTAGCAAGTTTACAGACAGACACGGGGCTACAAGCGATGATGCGGGGCTGGAGGAAGTGACAGAGTAAATGGGAGGCATGGGGGAGAAGGGCATACACAGCTGGTAGCCAGGAAGGTAGGAAACCTGAACATAGTCCCATGTAAGCTCTACCATGGGAATCCAGACCATTACCACTACCGCTCTGCAGGGACGTGCTATCCCAAAGCCAGCCCTGCTGGACAACACCCAATCATGGTCACTGACCAGTATACATAGTGAAAACAAAGTCTCCTAGCACTTCCCTGATACATTAAGATGTTCTAAGAGCCAAGATGAGCATAGGAGAGGGGGAGGAATGAGAGAGACAGAGAGACAGAGAGACAGAGAGACAGAGAGAGAGAGAGACAGAGACAGAGACAGAGAGACAGAGAAAGAGATGCTGTGGCCCACAGTAAAGCACTAGAGGCTCTAGTCCTAAGGAGTTTGATTAAAGGTATGGAGGACAGATTTGTTTTATTGCCTGTGAATATTACAGGAGAGGATAAAGGGAGTATCTATCAGACTTTGGGGCAAATCTGCTGATATCAAAACTCTACCTTAAGTTATTATAACCATGAAGAACTAAACCTTCCAAGGCCTTTTGAAAATGGGAGGAGGCTAGTGAGTCAGACAAGGCTGTGTGTTCTCTAAAGGCTTAATTTCTAACGGACATTTTTAAAAGGAAGTTTTGAGTTCATAGCAAAACTGAGCAGAATGTACAAAGTACCCCTCAAGTCCTCCCCAACCCCCGGTCCCCACAAGTCCTCCCCAACCCCCAATTCCTGTTGGAGACCATACCATGAGAAAGCGAACTTTTTACTGTCTCCCACCCTGACAAGCCAAATGGCCTTGTGCTAGGAGCCGGTCGTCACTCCCTTCTCCCTGTTCCCTTCCTGGCACCTGAGGCTATAAAAGCTGAATTATAGTCCCCTCTTTCCTATATCTTGCTGACTCCCATGACATCCAAGGACATGAGTTACATGCTGAGCCCGGCCTAACACCCAAGGCTGTTAGGGAGGATCTATGTTCCAGAGATAAGACGCAGAGTGCCCACCACCTGGAGCCTGACTTCGGCCCTCATATCAGCAGATGCCCACTTCTTTGTTCTTTGTTAATTCCCCCTCAACCCCTCCCTATTCCCCTCGATGTATGCTTTAAAACCCTGCGTTTCAGCCTAGTAAACTGAGACCTTGACAACTCTTTGCTTGGTCTCCGCTTCTTCTTTCCCTCCCTCCCATTTTCTCCCAGGTTTGCGTTCCCCTTTGCACCCACGAATAACTGAGTGCCGCTGGACGGGATAAGTTCTCATCAGAATCAGTTCATTTTTACACTGTGCTAATTCAGCTGTGCCAGGCACAGGAAACACATGCTACATTTGGTTTGAATTTAAGACCTTTATTTTGCTTGAGATTTTCTTGGGATGGAGAGAGCTGTTCAACCAGATGCCAGGAGCAACCTGGTTGTTGAGTGTATCAGGGCGAACCCTCTTCAAAGTATCTCTGAACTGCTGATTTATACCTTTTATTGGCTGGCTGTGGAATCTCCTTTTCCTTCTCTTTCTCTTCCTCTTGCCCCCCTACCATCTCCCCACTTAACAAAATAACTCTGGTAGGCAGGTAGAACCTTTGTTGGTCTCATTTTACTATGAAAGTTAGGGAGAGCTTGGGTATCAGAAGATTGGCCCAAAGTCTAACCTTTAACATCTATGCCTTTAATTTGAGGAAGATGGAATAAATTCTAGAAACAGGAATCATACAAGGACAAGTGGCTGACCTTCCTCAACATACCAGATCTTCAAATGCCTTGAATACAGATTATGAATTTTTACAAGCCCAAATGTATTTCCAGCTGCTGTAGCAAACACTGTTGACTCAGGGACAGTTGGGTGTAGTGTGGACAGTGGGAGCCTGTGTTTGCATTTTGCTTTCTACATTTCAATTTCAGCATAAGACAGCACATCCCTGAATACCTAGGGATCATGTGAAGATACTCAAAGATGAGGCCACGTGCTCTCATCACAGTGTACTCTCAGAGGTTAAGAAGTAGGGGATAAAGAGGAGCTAAGAAGCCAAATGTCCACCATCAAGGAGAACATGCTGTGAGCCTCATGTTGGGTGCTGCTCACACAGCTGCTCAAAGCTGAATCTCTAGGTGGCCAGCTCAGTCCGCAGACCTGGAGATAAAAGCAGGCTGAAGCATCCCTAATTCAAGTTTCGCACTTGAGATTGAGGGATGACTTCACTAAATTGTAATGCACAGGAGCAGACCAAGTCAGAACACAGCCCCGCTGACTTCCAGCCTCTCCTTCTCTCACACAGCCCTTCCATACAGCTAATAGCTGAGCTGAAAACAGTTACTGCCAGTGAGAGTGGTGACACTTCACCTGTGAGCTCTTTACTAAATACCAGACTCTCTGCCTCGTGAGTGAATTGTTCCACTTAATACTCAGAGCAAAGCACCGAGGAGACCATGCTGTGTCTGCTTTTGATAGAAGAGAGCCAGATGCTGTGAGGGGTAAAGTGTCCTGGTGGAGGTGGCAACATCAGGTCCTGATAAAGGCCTTTGCTCTGAACAACTATTCTGGGCTGTACCTAACTGGAGAATGGGAAGCCTCTCCTTCAATAATTTTCCCTCTTCAGCTGAAGCTGTAATTAGAGTCTCATTTGCCTTTGGGTAATTGGCTTCCCTTTTTGCTCTGTTGTCTGGTTCCACTCAGCAATCTTTCCAGCCTAGCTGGTGTCACGCAGCAAACTTCCACTGGCTATCCGGGACTACTGGGGTTTCTCAGTGCCCAGTACCTTCCATGTTGGATCTCTCCAGTTCCAGCTCAATAAAAATCTCAGTTTGCTTTGTGCCAAGTTTATTACAGAAAGAAGGAGAAGAGAAAGGCTTATGAGAAAGTGTGTGTGTACCTGCACACACATGCACAAATACACAGCTGCGAGCACGGGTGTGAGGGGGTTGCAGGTGTGAACATGTGCATGGGCATGCGCGCGTGCGTGTGTGTGTGTGTGTGTGTGTGTAATGAGGCTGAATAAGGAAGAATCAAACTCCTAGATACCCCTGAGAAATCTGGGTGACATTCATGACCAACTTTAAGGCCAATGAGCCGAGAGTGTGATGATTATTCATCATTAAAGGTAGGCATTTCAGTAAGTTTCTAGATTAAGATAGAATGGATTTATGTGCCTGTAAGTAACAAAATATAATATTAGTTATGGATCACTGATATCAAGTCCCTGAAAATATAATGTGAACATATTTCCAGTAGCTCTCAGCAGATGACAAACCTGGTCAAAGTGTGCCCTGGTTACACAAAATATACAAGATAAATAAAACAGAGGTGAGTTACAAAGAATGTCATCATAGATACATTAATACATCTTCAAGTATTCTATAGTAATCTCACAATGTTCAGATAACAACACGACCTTCTATTAATTGTCATTTTTCCAGCTCAGAAGAACATCTGCAGAGATGCCCGACAGACAGAGCATCATATACCTCACAGCATGGATGCCTTTGCTAAGCAAGAATTAACCCTGAATTCTCCTGAAATTTGAGATGAGGCTGTCTATATCTCTGACCCTCCAGGGAACTCAAAGATAACACCCCCACCACACTCCTCTTGGCTCCTTACTTCTGGGTAACATCCTGCCTCCTCTGTAAACCTATCCCCAACATTGGGAAACCCTGTTCTCTCTGAATTCTGCTGAGAGCCATTTTCATGGGATGAACATCATTTATAAAATTGCGTTCACAACGAATGCATAATACATTTATGAAAAATTCTACACATTTATCAAAGCCTTATAAACTGAATTTACAGAGGCAGCTGATGTCCTGTATCTGTGAATGGTGTGGCTCAGTCTGTAGCATTCAAAACTAGACCAGCAGAATTCAAGAAAAACTCCCACGGAACTACTCTCCAAAGATGTGTCAAACAAGGCAAGAAGAAGCTAGAACTAAGTGGCTTTGCCCTCCTCGTGCCAACCATCACCTCTCCCTATCGCTCTCCTCTAATTAAGCATCACTGAGCATTTCCACTCTTGTTCCCTTAGCCAAATATTCCTCTGTATACTGACCTTTGGGACATACAAGGAAGAATCAAAGGAAGGCCAAATGGTACAGTGTTTTAAAGGAAAATGTAAACAACAACAACAAACCATATGTGCCCATGCTAAAACTTCCTGCCGGTTGAATAGGTGGATAGAAAATGTGTTGTTAAGATATCGGGAATTTGGAAGTATCTATTTGATGAGCTAGACAGGATCCCACCCTCTTCCTCATTTGCACTGCTTGCCTGAGCCAGGCAGGCACAAGTTTAGAGACATTTTGGTGTATATCTTTTCTCCTGCAGTGTAAGCGTCCTGGGACCAAAACTCATTGTCCATGTCCACATGCCATAAAGCACGGAGGTTCAGAAGATGTTCCAGAAACCAGGCAGATTCCAACAGGAAGACTGGCCCTGCCTCACCGACACGTAACTGTTGGCAAGGTCTCTAACTTTCCATTTCTCACCTGTACAATAGGGATAAGACCCACACTGTGGTGGATGTGGAGGTCATTAAAGAAGATTGTGAGTGGGAAGCTCTATGCAGAGAGTGCCACAAAATAGCAGTCAGATAAGTGGTAGCCGCAGAAGCCTGTGCCACTGGGTTTCTATTATGTTTGCATGCTCCCCACATATATATTTTTAAAGTTTAAATAAATAGTATTTCAACAGAAATGAATCAGTAGCTAGATTTCAATTCAATCATACTGTAATCTTACGGAATCTTCTATTTAGGAAAATATCAGGGATAAAAATAGCAAAATTAAACATTAGCAGTCAACCTAAAAGCCACGGAATGTTCCAAACCCTGCCTCACTATCATGCAAATGGATCGTGACTACAGTTTCACAGTGAGAACTAAAACCAGGATGTTGAGGTAAACATAAAACCTCACAAGGCTGTGTGTGAACACCCACACCATGTGTGCTTCCACCGACAGAAACACTTTAACATTTGAAAAGAGTTATGGGTAAGGGTGGCATGAACTGCCATTTAACAACCTAGGGCATTTTCCTCCGTAAGTTAATCGGGCTTCACAGTGCCATTAGAACATGCCATTTTAAGTATTTTTGTAAGTTCAAGAGGAATTTTTTTCTTTGATTTAACTCCAATATGTTTTTTTTTAACTTCAGCACCCGCCTTTCCCCCAAAAGACACTTTTATAGACGTCTCCTGGATTTGTTCTACAGCTTATTAAACCACTCTCCTCTCTGATTCTGGATCTGAAGCCTTCTCTCTGAGACTCTCTGCAATCAGTCACAAATGGGAAGAAAAGATGAGAGGGGGAGTTCTCAGATCTGCGGAGGGACGAGCGCCTGGAGCCAGGTATGGCTCTGTAACACAGCAGTGCAGACCGGGCAAAATGGCCTCCCTATTTAAAGATCTTTGATGCCTCTAAATGTTCTGATGAGAAGCTTAAATCTTCAAAACTCAAGGACACTTTCTTGAAGAAACAAAATTTGCTCTAATGCTTGAGTCCTTTGAACTTGTCTAGGGTCCTGAGATGATGGGCTACGGGAACTAAAGGCAATATAAATCTCTCTTCGTCTGAAATAGCTTCTGTGAAATGGTCCCATTCCTTGACGTAAATGCTGGAAGGGATTCAGGAATATTATCGTGAATTGCAGGATGATAATTTAGATAGATTTTCATTGTTGGGGTCATTCGAGAAGACTTTGTTCTAGCTCATGATTACTTAAGGGATCGTGCGGTTTGCTGAAGCTCACACAAGAGCTTATTGAGTGAGCTAACACACATGACTGTGACACTCAGTGCCTACTGCATAGTAAGCACTCAGTAAATCTCAGCTGCTGATGCTGATGAAATTGTTGCTGTCACAACAGAGGTTTCCCTATTCCCAGTTCAATGTTGTTTTGTGAGATGTGTAAAGAAACTCTATGACCCTATAGGCTCTAGCAAGTTTTTTGGCATAAGGAAAATTATTTCTCTCATAACTGAGCAAGTCTAAGCCTGCAGAAGGTTAAGTGTTATGTCTTGGTACATAATTCCCATGATGCTCATATCACTCCAGAGCCTAATATGGAGATGCCCTGGTGGGAAGAACTACCCCTTTTTGCTGAGGACCTGGAGAGTTAGCATACTGTGGACAAGGGATTAAGTCCTGGCTGTGGGAAACCCTGCTCTGAGCCTCTAAGTAGTACACTGAACCCAAAACATAAAATTACTTTGGCATGGAAAAGGAGAAACTGGGAAACATGGATAAGAGAGAAGAAAAAAAAAATACCAGATTTGTGTGTGAGATCAAACCCAAGGTATAAACTCATAGATGGGTTAAAAAGCTACATGTCATAAATAAAACTATAAAACTCTTAATAAAATATATACAAATATATTTTGACTTTGTAATTGAGAAAGATTTCTGAAGCATGAAGTAAAGAGATTTTGCTATTAAAATGATTGATGAAGTAATAATTTCTCTTCCCAAAACTGTATCTTAAAATGAAAAGAATAGTTAGAAATAGAATATTTATAAGTCAGCAAAATACGAGTATGAAGAATATGTAATATATACAAGGATCAGGAAAGGAAATACAAATCTTTGACTATGAAATGCTCCCCATGGATCCATAGAGCTGAACTCTTGATCCCCAGCTGGGGGTCCTATTTTGGAAGATGGTGGAAACTTTTTGAGATAGGAGGATGTGGGTCATCAGGTTTTTATGATTTAGCCTCACTTGCAATCTGCTTTCTGCCTCCTGACTGCAGATGAAGTGTGAAGAACCACACCTCCCACTCCTACCACCATCCTTTCCCCACCACAATGGACTTTAACCACTAAAACTGTAAGCCAAAATAAGCTCTCCCTCATTGAACTTGTTTCTTCTTAGGTATCATGTCACAGCATAAAGACATATAACTAATAATGCAACAATTAATACAATAAAAATGGATACAATTTGTAAACAGGCATTCAAATTACATGTAGCAAAGAAACACTGAGAAAGGAGGCTATAGCACTGGTGATCAGGAGAACATACACTGAGAGACCAAGGACCTAGCTTAAGGCCATTTCATTGGCAGAAAAAAAAAGGGCTAATACTATGTTCAGGAGAGTATATGGATCCATGGGATGTATTCTGGGTGCCTGGTAGAAACATACATAGAAACAGTCACCTTTGTCAAATAGTTTGGCATTATCTTCTATCATGAAATACTCAGATCGCCTAAGACAAGCAAATCTTCCAGTACTTAGAACCCTCGAAGAACTTCCTCAGTATCTACAAAACAGTTGAGCAAGACTATCTATATCAGCAAGGCTTACAAGAAAATATGGCAACAAATGTTTAAAACCAAATGCTTAAAATGGGATGTAGGAATAGATTAATTAATTTCCTCACACCACAGATCTTCTCAGTCCCCAAAACAATGAGCTCTAGCAGCCTATGAAATGTATGGATCTTAGGAAAGTCTTAACTAGAAAAGTTTCCCAGCTATCAATAGTTCAAAATTTCATAAAACTACAACACTCAGAATAGATGCAGGCTCACTAGTATTGCATAAGAAGGGGAGCGGCAAGATAATGAGTAGATTGCAGAACCCTGCTGCTCACTAGCAAGAGGAGAGTCACGGTTATAGATAAGCAACTGCTAACTTTCTTGGTGGTGCTGGGAGAAGGAATGGGTAAATGTTGCTGGTCTTGTACTTTGATGGTTCTTCTTTTTTCCCACCTTTTATTCCCCTTCAGTCCAGTTTCACTCTCTATCACTAGATAGGAGATAAAGAAGAGTAGAGAGAGAAATAGAGACTGATCTAATTTACTTCCTTTTGTGTCTACTTGAACATGATTACAAACAAACCACAACAACTATCCCCTGCCTCCCCCCAATCCCTGAACAACCACCAGCCACCAGACTCCCCCCCCACACACCAAGAAAAAAAACAACCACCAGCCTTACCTCTCAGGGGCCCTAGCATTTATATACCCTTGAAAAATTCCCAGAATTCCAAACATCACACAATCATAGAAACTATCTGCAGCTGGCAAAACCATGCCTTGGCAAGAGCATGAGGCAAATCACAGTCATCTGCTAAGGTTAGTCCGAAGCAGCCACATATCACCACACCTGGGATTAAAATGAAAACACATTCTTATAACATCTCTGTGATTTTTCTCAAAGAAACCAAAAGTTCCAAAATCGTCGCTACAGATGGCTGCTAATTGTGCTATTAGTGATAACAAATTTAGTCCGTTGTGTGGAAAGTGGATGAAGTCCTGTGTAAACATGTGTTGCTGATATGCACATGGCCACATCTAGGACCCAGTGCTTCAGACCCATAGGAATGACAGTGCTTCCTCTGCATCAGGCTCAAAGGAAATTGCCAAACTTGCCCTGATTCATCTGTGGGTATTTGACATGCACTGAAGCTTACAACCAGAGGCTGCTCACCTACAGAGAGAGACCTCCCACCATGATTATCCAACCTGCTCTCCTCCATGAGCTGTATAGAATAAGCCCACCACTCAGTTCAGATGTATATAATGTATGCACTGAGTTTCTGGGCTGCTAGTGAGTATCAAAGTGTGCAGCAATAGACCCCAGCTGTTCAGTACATGTGTTAGTGTATCTCTCCTTTCTTCACATCACATCACATCACATCACATCACATCACATCACATCACATCACATCACATCACATCACATCACATCACACCAGTTGGGTCCATCTCTAAGCTGTGCAGGTCACAGCAATGTAGATCAATAAAGACAAACCTGTGACAACCAATGACGCAATGATGAGGTGGATCAGGAGTCAGGAGCCACTACTGCTCAACCTGTGACAACCAGTGATGCTATGATGAGGTGGACTAGGAGCCAGGAGCCACTACTGCTCCAGTCGCCTACTACTGAGATGCTTGCTTCCCTTGTATTTTCCCTTCTCTTTCTTTCTTGTTCTTGTTTTGTTGTTTATTTGTTTGCTTTGTTATTGTTGTTGTTTTTGGTATACTAGCCTTCATTGAACCATGGTGTGGTCTTCTGCAACATCCAAACAAACATTCAAGAGTTGGTGTCATTAACCCCTACGCAAACAGTGCACATAATGAGATAAACAGATTTTTTTCATCACCAGAGAGCTGAGTGAAGAAGGCTGAAAGGAAAGACTGGGTGCCGTGAGTGAGGCAAGCTCTGCTTGGTGAGATCGGATTCTGCCTATCCCTTCCCCATCTGAGGCTCCAGGAGCTGTGCTTCACCCTGGATAGGGGCCCAGCCCCTTTAAAAGAATCACTGTAAAGACTGACATCATGCACACCCCCAAATCCCTCCCTAGACTTTTAGGACCTGCATGTTTGGTGTAGGGTCCGGGATGCTACCATTTAGACAGGATCTCAGCTGCATTGAAGCTTTAAGGAATCTCTCTCAGAGAACTGACACCTTGTTTTGCTCTCTTTGTGAACCCAAGATGTACTTCTGAACATATTAAACTTTCTACTGCCACGTCACCCCTCAATTCTGTTTCCCTTTTATAGCCCCAGGGAAAGAGCTAAGGAAGAGAACAAGACAGAAGGGGCAGGCCAGCTGCTCTTTCATCTGGCTTGAAGACCTGAAGCCACAGATATGAGTACCTAAAATCCATTCTTAGGCAAAACCCTCAGGGAAAGCTGTTATAAATAATTTTTAAAGGAAATGCCAACGGCAGTCTTTCTTCTCTGTCCTAAATGAATACCTGTGCACGGTTCAGATGTCATTTGGGAGAGATGGGGCGGATTACTTTCTAAACCTAGAACCATAAGGCACCTCTAATTTTAATTTAAAGTTGCCATTGAACAAAGACAAAACCAAAGGAAGATGAAAATCACAGAAATTAAAGCAAGCAGTTTCATCTTCAATGCACACGGGGTGTGGGGACAGCATGTGCAGAGTTCTGATACTTGTCCCCCAGCACAGTCCTACACCTGACCTGCAGCAGGATAGGGAGAGAGTTGAATGGGACCAAACTGAATTGCAAGATCCATGGTTGGGGGGAGGGGGAGCTGGAGATGGTGAGTTTTGTTGTAGATGGCTCTGTGCTGCCTGTATTTTGATGCTAATTCCGGTCTTCCAGGAGAGGTTGTCTGGAATAAGGAATGAGTCAAGTACTCTTGTGAACTTCTTGTGAACCTCCCCAAATGAATAAAGAGATAAATCACTGGGCGAATAGGCGGGACTTCCAGGTTGGACAGAGGGACAGAGGAAGTAGGAGAGAGTCAGGGACTTTTGGTCGGGATAGCAAACTGGCAAGATGTAGCTGCTAGTGTCTCCTGGTTTCCAGGTGGATCTACCAGGATTTGCCACCGGAGATATTAGGATTGCAAGATTAGAATTCTAGTTGTTGTGCCCAGAGATTGAGTTATCATTGTTTCTGAACAAAGTTTGTATGGTGTTTTTCTTCTCCCCTGGCTCAACTGGGTTCCAGAGAAAAAGGTACAGTGGCAAAGTAGTGGATTTGCCTGTTGTGCACCACAAAGGTCGTGGGTGTTTCAATGCATGGGGCTGGTGTGGGAGCGGCACACCAGTGGGAACTTAGCAAGTTGGGTGGAGATGTTGGGTGCTCTCATCTCGGAGACTGCCAAGATGAGAACACCCCACTGGTGCCGTGTGGCCTGCCAGTGCCTAGCGTAGTGCATGATATTGATGGTCTTTTTAATAATTCCTGCGACAAAGTTTACCTGTCATGACAGGAGGGAATGGAAAGGCTGAAAAACTACAGGCAGTACACAAAGAGCTGAAGTATGCAAAGGTGTATAAGGCAGATGAGAATGCAGGCCGACCATAAGGCTAGAGCCTGTCCTAGGTGTGGGTTGGGAACACACACACACACACACACACACACACACACATTTTTCTCTCAACCAAGCCTGATCTCAGCGTCCTACTGAGACTGCTGCAGGCAAGCTGCAGGTTTTACCCCTACAAGGCCCAGGGCCAACATCTATCAGAGTGAGGCACTCATCACTTGGAACATGGGTGGCTGGGGACAATGGAAGAGATTAATCTCCCTCAGGGGTATTGGTGAGACATGGTGTCAAATGAGAAAGAAAAGACTTGTAACACAAATAAAATACTAAAACAAGACATGATAAAGTAGGGAAAAAGAGATGGATTTTGATTTTTAGATGATTTTAAAACCCATGTTCTAAACCCAGTTCTAAAACTTAGTAGCAGTAAGAGGCAGGGATGATCTCAAAAAAGGCTCCTGGAGCGCAAACTTCCCATCCCAGGTCTCCTCCAATGAGGTAGGCAGTGTGGCCCTACCTAGAAGATTGTTGCTGGAATGGGCAGATGTCACTGCAGGCTGAGATAGATAAGTGCCACTCTGCCCTGTCCTCCGCCATCCTCCTTCTGTGAGGTAACCAACTGCATCAACTTCCAGAGAGATACACTTTCACAATGTTCCACCCACTGGGATTTGAGGAAAGATTTGTCATCCCAGAACCACATAGCTCAATACCCTAAAAAAGCAATTTATTGTGTATCCTTTGGTCTCACTGTCATGGAAATGTTCTGGCTTTCTAGGTTTCAGTTATTCCAAATGTGAGATAAGGATGATAACACATAAGATAGGATAGATAACCCTGTTCTAAACAGTACTTAGTAGATGACTGACTCTTAAAGTTTTTTTAATGTGTGTGTGTGGATATGAATTTATGTGTACTAAGTGTGAAAGCCAGAGACCACTGCATCCCCTAAAACTAGGGTCATAGGTGGGAGTGAGTCATCTGATACGGATGATGGGAAACAACCCTGGATTCCTCTGGAAAAGCAGTAAGCACTCTTGGCTGGTGAGGCATCTCTCCAACTTCCATGGCTGGCATTTATTTCACTGGTATGACTCTCCAACTGGATGCTGTTATTATGCTAGGGTTATTAAAATCATACAGCAGACACAGCAGATACTTTTTAAATACCTATTTAGCCTATCTTAGGCTTCCTGCCCATTGTTTTATATATGCTTATGCAGTTTTGCCACGAGAGAAATTAAAACTCAGGGAGACTGCTCATTTAAAGCAACACAGCAAGTAAGTGGTCCAGCCAGAACCCAGAGATAAGGGTGTTCTAGATCAAGGTCCCCAGTGCTCAGTGATGTCATGGCCACATGGTTTCAGAAATAAAACTGGAGGATCAGAGCTGGTCCGATGTTGGACAAGAAAGTTGTAAGAAGTGTTGTGTTTGTGTGTGTGTCTGTCTGTGTGTGTATCTGTGTTTGTATGTGTGTATGTGAGTGTGTGTGTGTGTGTGTGTGTGTGTGTGTGTGTGTGTGTGTGTGTGATGGTTAGAAAGTGCATATGGTGTTAGGCACAAAAGCCCTTGCTTCTTCCCTGTACTCAAAACAGTCCCCTGGCCAATGTGCAGTGTCACTTGAGAACATGGCAGCCCTAGATACTTGGCAAAGGACAGGGATAGGTCTCATTGTCCATTCCACAATGGACAACCAGGCATCTTGTGTTGTTCTCCCTTCTGCCTCTCCAGGAAACTCCTGGTGAAAAGGCCCAACCGCTAAGGCAAGATGGTAGAAGAGCTTCCAACCTCTGACCCATCTGCTCCCTCTTGCTCCCTTCTGTTTTGGAAGTGAGCAGCGTGATACTCAGGCAGCTTACACTGACCAGATGGGGCATGTGATTGGCTGGATGGCAGCCTGCCTGAGAGGTTAGTTCTACATAGACAGAGCCACACTACAGGTACTGACAGCTGGCTTTCCCATAGACCCTTGCAAGCTGTCCAGGTAGATCTGGCAAGTTCTCCCCCCTCCCCAACTCCAGGCAAGTCTGGTCTTGTGCTGAAGAAGGTGCAGATCAGAATCTTGGGTTCTCCTGCTGTGGTAAAGCCACCAACAGAGGGACAGTCACACACAGTGGGTCAACTTTACCATGCCCAGGGTAACAAGCCACATGATGATACCTAATCTGTATGACAACTTTGTAGGACCTGGGAGAGCAGTCCTACTTTACAGGTGAGAAGATGAAGTCCACTAGAATTGAGTTGCTCAATCACATGGGTCAAATAAATTGAGGCTAATGGAGATTAAAGATCTTCATAGAAAAAAGTGGAAGGGGTCTCATGTGTATTATAAAGGAAGCATGAGAGACAAGAGAGGGCAGTGGGGCATTGGAATATGATCTAAGTATCTTATATTCAGGCATGCAAAATGGCACAATGAGCCCTATTTCTTTGTACAATTGATATACGTTTTAAATGAGTTTTCTGTGATAAACCAGAGAGGACAGCCACCATCTGTCTGCAACTTTGTAGTTACATGATGTGAGGGGAAAAAGGGGGGGGGGCGCTCAGACCCCGTGCCCAAGCCGGACCTGCCTCCTATGTGCATATCAAACAGACCTTTGACAAAAATACTCTGAGAAAACAATTTTTAAAAATAGAGGGAAAAGACATACAAATCCAAATTGGGGAGAGCATACAGATCTGGGGCTTCTACTCAGTAACCCCCATGTTTGAGAAAGAGGGAGCTTTGGGGGACACAGGAGTCTTAGCAAGTGTCAAACACAAAAAAATAGCCTTACTGCAAGAAATCTGAAAGTCTGGGTAGAAGTTCAGATGATGCCAGGAGAATGAAAACTACCCACAAATCCAACCTTGTCCGGAGTCCTTTAAATAGCTTGCCCATGTCATTACCTTAAAAGTTTTTGAGATAGGCACTATTTTTTTAATCATTTCCAATTTATAGATAAGCTTACTGAGGACCAGAGAGGTTTAAGGAAATCACCCATAGTCACACAGCTGACAAGAGACTGAGCCAGGAATAAAAACTATGGTCGACTGTAACCCATGTGCCAGCACTGTCCATCCTACATTCTAACATTACTCTTCAGGATTCAATAAAGTAATATGTGAAAAAGCTCAGCACAGTGCTTACAAGTCTTCCAGCTCCTGGGCTAGGTGATGATACAAATGTTCCAGACTGCAGGTCCAAGCTAATGCCATTGACAATACTCCTGGTAATTTTGCACATCTGGCAGTTAAATGAGTGAAGCTCAAAGCAAATCATGTTCCGGAGGCACAGGACACTCCACAGGGTGAATAACAGGAATCTCATTACAGGCAGAAAATCAAACTCATCTGATGTAGGGGTTGAAAGAGAGATGCTCACCCCAGAGCAACGGACCCCAGGATGTCCCCATGAATTCAGACTTGATTCCGTTTGAACTTAAGGACATGAGAAGCTTAGGAGGGACGCTTCCCTCCGCTTCTTTTGTTAAGAGGGCTCACTCAGCCAAAGTATCCTGTGGGACACATTACCAGGAAGCTTGGTGTAAAAGCTCATTGTCTTCATTTGTGAGCCAAGGGTGGAACTACTAAGCCTTCCTTTGAAGACTAGAGAAGGGATTCCCCCACAGGACACTTTGTTTTTGAAGGTAAAGAGATACTTTTGTATCTCTTTTGTAGCTGTGTGCCACTCCAGGGTTGGCCTTTTGTCAGTTGGCTTCAATGGGGGTACTTTTACTGAATCTAAACCTTAGACATACAGCAGGATAGGTAGCAGGCTGTCTTGTGATTCTGTGAAATCTTGGAGGCCACCTCTTGGACCAGGAAATGGCAGCACAGAAAAGCCAAGCAGCCTCATTTCTACTGCCTGTGCAGAGCCAGCTATATGCAGCTAGTACCATTCCTCGCCATATTTCTCAGTCTGCATCCAAGCTCTCTCCACAATGACACCCTCCAAAGTCCTGCTTGGAGCCGCCAGCATAGGATATATCTCAAGACGTTCCGAGTGAGGGCAAGCAGCAGATTTGGATATGGAGTTGGAGCTTTTGAAAACACAGGCTTCTCCCTTTGAAAAGCCAATGACATTTAAAAACACAGCTATGAGAATTCACCTCCCTTAGTCCACTCCATGGCCACGCATCTGTCTAAATGTCAGGAAGTGGCATGAACATGCTTTCTCCTAATCTTTCCTGAACTCCAAGCAGGTGATTCCTATAGCAGTTGAGCATGCACCATGTTAACCAGGCATTGGGGGAGGGGGGAGTTATCATCTTTACAGTGAAGTGGTTCCTGAATATTTCTGTGATTATGAGGTAATTTGCATAAATATTCAAGCTTTGCTCTTTGAATAAATTCCAGTTGGGTAACAGAACAGCTGATCCCCTGTATATGAAGGCCTCTTGTCTCTTTCAGAGTTTGCTTCTGGTTTTAGAATTGACATTAGTGTAAACAGAGGAATTTAAAAGCAGAAAGGGCTAGTCTGAGGGCACAGAAAATAATGCTGGCCTCTGACCTCTGAAATATTTTGAGTTCTTTTTGTTTTTGTTTTTCTCATGGAAAGAGTAACGAGATGCAGAATTTCCAGATAAACAAGGAGTTTACGTGGAACAAATGCATGATTGGTTTAGTGTGATCCCACAGTGCAAAGCTGCTGGGGGGAAAGTGGAGGACAAATGTGAACATCTAAGCCTCACACTGTCTTCTCAAACCAGTGCTTTGGACTGCCTGGTTCACTGACTGCAAACAGGGAGTCCCTGTCTCTTCACAGCGACTACTAAAGAACAGGATCACTGACCACAACCTTGCCCAAATCTTCTCCCGTTCCTCTATCTCCCAAAATTATCATTAAACAAAAAAGGCAAAAGGTAGTTACATGAGACTTAGTCATTTAAGGGATGTAGTAAAGAGGAGGGAGAGTGCATGCCTGTAAATGGATGGATTCTATTCTACATTCAAGGAGCAAATGCAAGAAGCTGGAAGCTAAAGTACCTCCTCGGAGAAGGAACTGTCCAGCATCTAAAGGACCTTTCCTGTGGCACCTTTCATACTTTATGTTGGGTTGTGTCGGTATATTACCTATTCAAGAATAATTTGCACTTCCTCTAAAGGCTCGAAAATGCTGCTAATTCCTACTTAATCAGATTCACTGAGATGGGCCCAGAAATTTGCATTTCAACAAGCTCTCCAGTTTATTCTGACACACTCAAGAACTGCTCAGCTAAAGGTTCCTGCTATTTAAAGAAACTTTGCCCACCTCCCTCTAAGTAAAAGACAGCAGTAACAGATGATACAGGGAAAACTGGCACTCAGCAGATGATGCCAAACCTCTCCACCCATTAAACTGTCTCAAGAAAACTGAACAACCCAGCTTAAGCTTTCTTAAAAATCAATGCAGATTCTAATGCCTACATTGTTCACCGCTTTTGATACCTAGAGAGGAAGAACACTGCCGGCAGAAAGGCACTACAATGCTGAGCAGGTTTGCCCTCTGGCTCTAGCCTCACACTACAGTGCTGAGCAGGTCTGCCCTCTGGCTCTAGCCTCGCAGAGGGGACCCACCCAGCAGGAGCAACCATGCTCACCTTGCTTTTTGAAGAGGTTGCTCTGCACGATCTCATTCATGGACTGAACTTTCTGCTTCTGCAGCTTCACGGGAGGGATGCAGGTGTAGAACTCATACAGTAGCTGGCTGAAGATAAGAAAAATAGGAGTTGGTAGAGGTTAGACCCAAGACCCAAGGTTAGACCTCATGGCACTGAGGATCCAATCTGGACTGTTAGTGCTCTAGGGGCAGAATTACGACCACTGTGTCTTCCTTGTAGAGCACCAGGTGAACAGTGAACCTTCAATGAACATGGCAGTGTTAGCGTTGAATAGTAGTAGCATTCAGATGTGAAAATCTGAAAATAATACCAAGAACCCCGAGTACATGCTATGTATTAGACGTGTGCTTTACACACACTTTGTGTCATAAACCTAACACTATGATGTTTGGAAAAAAGGTATTCCAATCTTTATATTTTAGCTATTTATTACTTGGGGGTGTTGAGGCAGGCTCTCTTCATGCAGTATAGGCTGATCTTGCACCTATGATTCCTGTATTTTGGTCGAAGTGCTAAGATTACTGGTGAGAACACTATATGGGTCTGACAAGTATGGAAAACTAAGGTTAGAAAGATGAATTAACTTTCCCAAGGTCATGAAGGTAAGACAGCAAAGGTAAAAGCATTGCAAACCAGGTTCTGATTTTACTACTGTGTCATTTTTAGCCAATTGGCTACTAAAGTACATTAGTAAATCATTTTATTTTAAAATGTCTTGTGGCTGGAGAGATGGCTCAGTGGTTAAGAGCACTGATGTTCTTCCATAGGTCCTGAGTTCAATTCCCAGCAACCACAGGGTGGCTCACAACCATCTGGAATGGGCTCCATCCAATGGCCTCTTCTGGTGTGTCTGAAGACAGCTACAGTATACTCACATATATAAAATAAATAAACAAATCTTAAAATGTCTTGAATCTGTTAATCCTTTATAGGAAGTCTTGAGATCAAAATGGAGTCCTGGGAATTGTTCAGAAGGCTACAGAAAAGTTGTGTGGCTGGAATGAGTGTGGAATATCAGAAAGGAGAGAGCTCTTTCTCACTTGGATAAAGACTTAGCACTCCTTCTCCTGTTATGGTCCCTGTCAGCTCATCGTAGAGATCTGCCCCAGTAAATAAACATTTACGTGGTTTGCAATGGGCAATATGGAGATAAGTGGGAAGAAAAGGAGCCAGACTCGGTGAGATGCTGGCATGACACAGTCTAATGAAGGCCAATATATAACACCAATCAAATGAAATCAAATGCAGTGGGCATAAGAGTTGGAGCCAATAATAGCAAAGGGGTACAAGAAGAATGTAGGGGTGGGAGGAATTGATTTCCTATAGACAGGGGTAGTTTTCTTGAATGGGTAACATGAGAAGTCTAATGAATGAGGGGTAAGTACATTGCATAGAAAGGGAGAAGGAAAAGGTGATTTTAAAAAACAAAACAAAAAACCAACAAACATAAAAACAAGCAAGCAAGTAAACAAGCAAACAAAACCTACTGGTGCTGCCCCAGCCAGGGCCTGAATGAAGTTCAAAGAACAGCACCTATGGTGATGCCTCACTGTCAAACATTTGTTACGGTTATGGCTGTAAGTGCAGAGGAACATGCATGAGTGCTTCTAAATCCAAATGTGTTTCCAGGTGAAAAGCTTTTTAAAAAAAAATCCTGTTTTATGCTATCTGGGAACATTACCGGATTGAAGGGAAAGTGACAGGTATGGGCCAGACTCAGACCCCATTCCCATGATATGATCTAATTAAAATCATTTCTTCATCCATGACATGACTGGAGCAAAAAAAAGAGAAAGCAAAACGAAGTCACTTCATGATCTCTTTCCAGTTTTCAGCTATGGGATTTACCAAGCAAATGTTGGGACCTAAACCAAACACCATGATCTGCCTCAGACAAACCTGCATGCACAACTCGCACTCAGCATCTTCAGAGAAAGATGCTGCTGCTTTCATTATATATGGATTATCATGGAAGCCGGGCACAATGAAATCAAAAGCTCTCATCCTAAGGACCTTGAGCAAGGCTCCTGCTGTGTTCCCTCTCTGACCTGAAGCTGAGAGTTTGTATGGAACCCCCCAGGAGGACCCTGCTTTTCCTTCCAACCCCTGGTGTGACCGGGGAGCTGGGGAGAGAGAACATCACAAGCTCTCACCTGAGCAACTTGGCATCAAAGACTGTTTCCACATCGTGAAGGACTGAAGGGATGTATTTCAAAGCCGCCACCTGCAGGGAACATGAAATAAACATG
This sequence comes from Mus musculus, assembly GCF_000001635.26. Classification (NCBI taxonomy): domain Eukaryota; kingdom Metazoa; phylum Chordata; class Mammalia; order Rodentia; family Muridae; genus Mus; species Mus musculus. The sequence continues at coordinate 34,503,440 of NC_000077.6, forward strand.
TGTGGTGCTCGAATCCTCTGTGCTGGTGGTGAGACAGACACTCTGTGACATGATGATGCCGATCAGAGAATGGCACTGCATCTTAGACACTGCTGTGGCCACTCAAGGCTCCCGGGGGACTGAAAAACAGCTGGCTCAGCCAGTAAACAACCTGCTACACAAATCTAAGGACCTGAATTCAGGTCCCCAACACCCCTATGAAAGTCAGGTGAGGCAGCACAAACCGGAAACAAAGAGATTTCAGATTCTCACCATCTAACCTATCGGCAAGCATTGACACACTCTGTTCTAGCAATAAAACACAAACCAAAAATGACTTAAAGGGTTTATTTCACCTTACAAGTTGCAATGTATTATTGAATGTCAAGGTAGGGACTCAAGCAGGAACATGAAGCAGAAGTCATGGATAAATGCTACTTATTGGCTCATCCAGACTCACAATTAGCTAGCTTTCTTACACAAATGGTACTACCTATAGTAGGCCAGGCTCTCCTAGATCAATACCCAGACAACCCCGACAGACCTGCCCACGGGCCAATGTGATCTGGGGAGTTCCTTAGTTAAGACTTTCTTTCTCAGATGACTCTCAGTGTGGCAAGTCCATGGTTAAAGCTAACTGGAATAAACCTGGTCTCAAAAACAAGAATGAAAGAGGAAATAACTGATGTCAATACCTGGACTCCACAAATCCTGTTGGGCATGTATACACACACACACACACACACACACACACACACACACACACACACACACACACAGAGGCAAATCACAACTCCTACTTTCAAAAAGGTAAAATGTTGAAAGCACCTTGGCTCTGTGGTTACGTTCAGATTCCATGCCTTCTTAGCCATGTGGCTTTAGACAAAAACATCATCATATACATACACACACACACACACACACACACACACACACACACACACACACACACACACTAACAAACACCTCACTAGGTGCTGAGCTTGGATTGGTTTGGTGGTGGCTAGGATGATTTGAAATGAATTATTTACATTTTCTCTCTGCGGCCACGATAGAGGACACAGAACGGTACACACGTCAATATCAGCATGCTTTGTCCCAGTGGCCGGGCTAAGAAAACTGAGCAGTCAGAGGGATGAAGTACTTACTCCCCATGCCCCCGGACAGAATACAGTTTGCTTATCAGCAGGCAAGCAACAATTTCCGCAGGAGCCATAAGTCACACGGAAGGAATCTAATGACTAAAGGTCTAATAGAAGTGTGTGTTTTCATCTTATTTTCTCCATGCAATTCGTGATGTTAATATGTATCATCCTTGAGCAATCAGCCTAGAATAAACATGGTGAAGATTAATTTCTCCAAGAATATCTTGTGAGGGGGAGAAACGGTTGGGCAGATATACCACCATGCCTGTTGACTGAGTTCCATCCCTCAGATTTACAGAGTGAGAGGAGGAAACTGACTCCCACAAGTTGTTCTCTGACATCCAGTGCTTGTGCCATGGTGCACACACACACACACACACACACACACACACACACACACACACACACACACACACAGAGAGAGAGAGATAAATGTTTTAAAATATCTCATCCTAGCTGTATATAAATGAGCTTCTTAAATAGCGACTGGCTTTTCTCTGAGAATTAATAATGGAGTTGATGCTGTACCAACACTATAAATATCTTATCTTCTTTATCGCTGCCCTGAGGGGGTTATGGGATTTTCAAAGACAGGGATGCCCAGTTGTATCAGGATTCAGTAACCTACTGCATGTTGCAGAGTCTGTAACCGTGGAGTCAGAGTATAGATTTGGGGAGCTTCTCTCCAAGCCACACCTGAGACCCCCTAAACAGCCACCTTACTCACACAACAGCCCTTCTCCAATCCTTCATTCTTTCAAATCACACAAAATAAGGGCGAAAGCTGCCCCTCAAGTCCTATATCCTTATCTCAGCTTCGGTCTCTATGTCCCAGATAAAAAAATATTGTTAAAGTCATATGAGTTTTCTTCTGCACTACTTAGACATGTATGTACATGGACATGTGTGTAATCTTTGTACACACATGTGTATATATATTCAATTGAACTTGGTTTTGCAGTTAAGTTTTGCCACTAGATCCTTAGCATACTCTCCCCTGGAACACACTCTCTTTATTTTGACCCCCACGCAGCAATGCCCAGTGGGTACACTATACCTCCTTTACCTTACCCTGCTCTTGGACCCTAGGCTATTTCCACTTTCCTAATTATAAAAAACACATTCAGGAGACAGTTCATATTTGAAAATACAAACACAACTCTGTAAGGATCCCTATAGAACATATTGCTTGCAGACAAATTAGTGCATCAAGATACATATACATTTTAGTTCTCACCAAATGATCTTGAAAGAGGCAGCAAGCAATTCCTCTCCACTGCATCTCAACTTCCCCAAGTCCTTGCTCACACTGAATATGCAACCTTTTTAATTTTTGTCAGTGTGATAAACAACTTGCTACTGTAATTCTCAAAGTCTTTGGTTGCTAGCTCTGTCAGCCATCTTCTCTACACTTAATAAATATCCGTATTTACTAACTTGCTCGTTCATATCTTTTCTACCATCCTTTCGGTTGATTTTTTTCCTTGCTCGATTGCAGAATTCTCTACACATCAACATCAGTCTTCTTACAGTAACACATTTTACAGGAGTTTCCTGTTGCTTTTCCTGTTGTCTGAGATTATGTTTTTGCTTTGCTTATCGTATCTTTTATTGCACAGAGATATTCTAAATTTGTATGCTGTCAAACATGTCAGACCCTTTTCTTTATATTTACTGAATATGAGGTCTAGAGTTCATTCCTTTTTTCAACTCTAGATCATAAGAGGAAACAGCCAATGTTTTAAACTAGGGCTTAACAGGCATTCATGACCCATGATGGTGTGAAGTTTTCTATAGATAAAAGGGAGGTTTGTGACCAATTTCAAGAAATAGTGGTTAAGACAAATATAAACCATGGATATTTTTGTTGTTGTTTTTTTCTATTGCAGAGAAGTCTAGGTTGTTAATACTATGAATCATCATGACATTCAGTTACGAGGCAGTTATAAGAACACAGGACATCACAACCTAGTCAGGCAAGGACCATCTTGATCAGGGTGCACCAACCAGGTGTAAGAAAATTAGATGTCCTCAGGTGATAGGGTTGAGTGGGTTGGAAGTGATGACTCATTCTTTACTTAGTCTTTATGACACTGTGTTAGCAAAAGGAAACACATCTGTGGGTCACACCCTCTCAAATCCAAAGAGGCCCTCAAACTGTGGGTATAACCCAAGAAATACTTGTCTAAGCACTCATTGGAAATAGGTTCTTTGTTCACTAATAGAACATAGACCTCACAGAGACCTGGCTATGAATCACAACTTCCCAACTGGCCCCTGCACAAGACTGGGTCCACTTCACATGCCCAAGCCTTAGCTCATTAGGTTGGATAAAGAAGAATGATGTCACAAAAGTTTATCATTATGATGTTCAGCCTATCAGCCCCACTAAGGTAGACCAGATCTCCCCACATCATACCTCCCATATACTGCCCCATTCTCTAGTGCCTGGATGCAGTACATTATGACTTAACATAATTAAGATAAGATAACATGCTCTCAGCAAGTTGAGGATCGCCAGAATGTGAGTATCTACTGAAGAATTCTGGCTTTTGGGAGCTGAGCCTCACTTTGGAGGTATAAAGTCATTCAACAGTGTCTACATCTCCAGGAGCAGACACAGACCCAAACATCTATACATAGGAATTCTCTAAGGAGTTGGAAAAGTTTAGCTGAGAGTTTTCACCTTCTGAGTTTCCAGCTCTAGGTTGGTAATAATTCAAACAGGCTGTGTAGCTGCTGCCTTTGACCCACAGGAAGGTGGGCAAGTTCATCTGATCCGGTCATCCCCACTAAGCAATGGCAAGCCTGTAGTTCTCTTGTTGAGTGGGGAAAGCCTACTTGAAAAATTGGCCAAGAGTACTGTCCAACCTAGCACTGGTCAGAAGACTGTCTATGACCTTCCCTTGGAATTTCTGAGCTGCTGATGGCAAGTGTTACCAAACTATTCCTAGGAAGAAAGAGGTCAGTCACCTAACTTATCGGAGGCCTCTACTTGATACTTATCTGAGGCCTGGAAACTGGAAACAGACAGGCTTTGTAGATGTGTAAGCGATCCAGGGACAGTAAAGATCAACTGTAACTCTTACTGCTACTTCCCACATTCCTACTGTTACACATCAAGTGAAAGTGGAGACTTTTAATTCCATTCCATAGTGTTCCTATTTGTAGCATTATTTTAAATACACCCACATGTATGTATGTGTATATATATATACATATATATGTGTGTGTGTGTATGTGTATGTGTATGTGTATATGTATATGTATATGTATATATACACACACACACACACATACACAGATACAGTTCCTATATACTTGTGTAATAAGACTATTATTCATAGGGTTTCCAGGTAGGAACCACTACTGGAAAGCTCCTAGGCACCAAATACCTTACATGCAAGTGCTCACTTAATTTTTACAACTATTCTGAATAGATACTGTCACCACAATTTCAAGTGAGGTAACTGTAGTACATAGATGTTAAATAATTTGCTAGAAGCCGTATAGTAACAAGGCAGGATGTGTCCCAGATGGCTCAGCTGACTCTTAACCAGCATGCTTTCCTACTGCCCTTCATGCTGAAGGAAAGACATTCTGTCTTCAAAAGTAGGCCATTTTTTTTGTAGGAGACAGAAGGCTGATTTGGGAAAGAAATGGATTAAAACCATCCCTCTATTTTTTTCTTTTCAGTTTTTGAACAGAAGTGTGGCTTTGCTGACATTCCTAAAGAGAAGGACCCTCCTCAGCACTTGTTAAAAAGAATGGCCATCAGGAAAGCTTACCAGACTAATAAGCCATCTCATGACATCAACTGAATTTCCTTCCTTCCTCAAAATCCAGGTATAACCCTTGAGAAGAGATCCAACCCCAACTCAATGTATGTCTGTCCCAGATAGAAAGCATAGGAAGACACCGGAAATCAGATCTGTCTAGATCATTGGCTCTCTATCTGTGGGGCACATCCCTTTCAGGGGTCAAATAACTCTCTCACAGGAGTTGCCTAGATTATCAGAAAACATGGATATTTATAATAAGATTCATAATAATGGTAAAGTTACAGTAATGAAGTAGCAACAAAATGATTTTATGGTTGGGAGTCACCACATCATGAGGAATTGTATTAAAGGGTCATAGCATTAGGAAAGTTAAGAACCACTGCTCTAGATAGATATGACCTAGAGCTGACCACCTTAGCCTGGGAGCAAACAGTGGAAATACTAAACAATTGATCTCTAAACTTTGAGATGCTTGCATGCTAAGTGTGTCCAGGTATACATTAATCTTACGCCCACCAGGGGCCAGCATTGCTACCAACAGACACAAACACTTCCAAACAGACCTGTGTAGGAGGGATACACGGTTACAAAACAAAGCCTGACATCTTTCTGGTCCCAGAGTAAACACTAGTCTCTCCCTGCCAAGTTTCAAACCATTTAGTTTTAGCCAGAAGACAGATGGTCAAGGTCCATGGAAACAGAAAACACCACAGCACTCTTCCCTTAGAGATACTGAGCAGTTCTGGAAAAGAGCAGATACGCTGCTGTCTCCAGGTTTGCTCACTGATTGAGTCCTTGGGTGTGAATCAAGGCTGCATACAATTAGAGCTGAGGTTCCTGGATACCACCATATCATCACCAAACAACAGTATCCTTTCATTTAACAGTATGTACATCTTGGTTTAGGCACTGAGAAGAGAACTGGAGTACTCTTGAACATGTCTTTTCTGTTTTCTTCAATTCAACATCCTGTTGGCCCCCAAAGGTTGGCAGGAAGCAGTAGGACTCCGTGTTTAAAGCAGCAGAGTGCAGGCTAGTGATGGAGCTCAGCAATAGAACCTTTGCCTAACAGGGTCATGGCCAAGGATTGGATCCTTGGCTTGGAGAGCAGAGATGAGGACTGGGGACAAGTAGAAGCAACCCACAGTAGCAGCATGAAAAGGCAGGCCATCTGCCCTCAAGTTCAAAGGAAGTCGGGAGTCTTATTGATGGGCTCCTATTTTCTAACCAGCAAACTGAAAAGAATACAGTTGCCTAAACATTTAGTGTTGAAGACTGCATTAAAAACAAAAAAACAAAACAAAAACCTGAACTATTAGTATTTCTATAGCTTTTTGGTTGAGACAAATTTTCATAACTGCCTGCCATGGAATCTGTAATTCCCAAACATTACCCCAAGTATGGAAGATGTAGTTGAGAAATAGGACAACATTAAACAATCACTAATCACTTGAAGATCTGGAAGAGAATTCCCATTTTTTTTTATTGTATTTATTCTTACTTTGTGTGCATTGGTGTTCCATCTGAATGTATATCTGTCTGTGTGGGGGTGTCTAATCCCCTGGAACTAGAGTTATAGACAGTTGTGAGCTGCCATGTGGGTGCTGGGAATTGAACCTGGGTCCTCTTGAAGACTAGGAAGTGCTCTTAACCACTGAGCCATCCCCAAATCCCGCCCCTCCCCCTTTTGCTGTTAGTACAGAGTATCATTTCTCTGCCCTGAATTCATGTTGTAATCTGTGAGCCACTTCTCAGGAATAAACTACTTATTTATTTTCCTGTTAGTTTGGACATTTGGACATTTTACCCCAGTTTGAAAGGGAAAGCAGAGCTGTTCTAAAGCTTCTTGCCCTCATGTGGACATCTGCCCAACTTTCTCTTGTGTAGCTTTCCTCTACCTTTTGCCATAAAGATTTGGATCTTCAGTGGAGCTATTCTACACCACTGTTGGTGGTAGTATTGATGGCACTCAGCTCTTCTGCAATGTTCATAGCTGTGGTTAAGTTACTCAACCCCTGTGAGTCTTCTTTTGCTCATCTTAAAAGCTGCGATAGAGTGTTTGTATCACAAGGTGTTGCTACAAAGATCAAAGGAGCTAACAATATCTGTAAGGTTTTTACTCAAGAGCATGACATGTAATCAATGATAAAACACAAAAGAAACAAACCCAAACACAATAGGAACAAGACAGAAGCCAACACTTTCATTCATCCCACCAAAAGGTGTTTGAACATTGACTGTTGCCAGAACGTCCCTGCCCTCCTGGACATTCCAACAGCTGTCAGCTTGAATGTCAGAGAGCATGCTAGACAGCAAGGCATTTAATGCATCTATTCATTTAGTTCTACCGAGACCATCAAAATGGGCATTATGCAATATCATGAATTTTGAAAAGGTGGCAATTTGTGACCAGAGTCCCTTAACTCATGGTGCAGCTACATGTAGATAGATCATGAGTGTGTACTGCTGAGCCTGTCAACTCCCCTCACTTTCATCAACCCTTGAGACACAACTTGTGCACAAAGACACTCTTCAACATGTGGCCTGTTACTGAAAATACTTGGAAGCGTTTGGCCCAAATCATTCCTGTGATATAGAGAAGAATATCGACTTTGGACTCAGGAGTGTTTATGACTTCAATTTCTAGCTCCTCCTCTTTGGACAAGTGTAATTTGGAATGAGATTATTAATTTATCAGCTTCTATGAACACTGGGAACTCTGGATCCCTGCAGATTTCTGGTTAGGTTAAGAACGCTGTATGTGAAGGGCCCAGCTCTATTCTGGGAATATAGATTAGGCACTCGATCCATGGAAGGCTTTTGAATTGTGTTTCTCTACTCTGAACAACTGGCCTTATATTAACTTCATGGTTTTGAATTGAGTTGTTATGATGTCAACAAAGGATAAAGAAAACCACTGAAAATACCACACAGAGCCAGGTGAGCTTTAGGAACAGAGAATAACTTGCTTAGGTCCATAAGTCATAATGGACAAAGGCAAGATTTGAACCAGACCCACGTCACTTATAACTAAAGCAGTCGCGACTGGGGGCTCCTGCTATGAGTGTCTACGCAGCTGGAAGTGCTCAGTTTGAACCAGGAATGTCAACTGTGAGTATTCTCTGACACAGACTTTCCTATGGGGCCAACAACAAGAAGCTATTTCTCGATTGAGATTCTCTTCCTAGATAACTCTATGTCAAGTTGACCAAAACTATCCAGCACAATGAGTAACAATTATTTAAGCTAAGTGACATAACAGACCCGTGTTTCACGTTTTCCACAGACTACTTCTTTTAACCTTACAAAGTATCCTTACAACTTGACATTTTTTTTAACAAAAGGGAAAAAATCCAAGGCCTAGAGAATGAGGTGATATGCTAAGTGCTGAGGGTTATATGCCTATGTGTAGAGGACTGGGGCTTCTCAGTGTTAGTCACAGCTCTCCCTCCCATTTTGAAGGTCATAGGCTATAGATAGATGATTCCTTGTGTAGGATTTGCCAGCATAAACTTGACCTCCCTCCTATGTTTAGCCCAGTCCTCACACCGTAAAATGGACTTACATTCTCTTCCAAGGTACTGCTCTTAATATTGGAGATGACTCTAAATCCCTCCTGATAACTTTTCAGAAACCATATAAATAGGCGGGAAGTACCTTTGACATAATGCAAATCCCCAAAGCTAAATTTGGCCCTTGGAGCAAATACTAAAATGAGATAAAGCCCCTTTGCATGGCTCAGGGATGGAAGTCTTGAGAAGAAACAGTGTGATCTGGGAAAGTGGGCCTTTCTCAGTCTTCCCAGACAATGAGAACTGGACTAAAATGATGTATGCACAAACCGTAACAATCACATTAGCTTTCTGCAGTTGTGTAGCATTTTATAATCTGTTCTTTTGCAGACAGTGTTGCAACCTCATCAAACAGTAAAGTTTTATATATGAAAAAACAGAGGGGCAGAGATGCTGCATGTTCGACATAACAAAGTCATAAAGTTCGTAAAGAACATTCTGCACCCAGGTTCCCGCCAGGAAGGTGGAAGGTGCTCACTCAGCCCTCTCTGCTCCTTGACTGTGAGAATCATTTCTTTCTTCTTCCTTCTCTCCCTACCTCCCTACTCCCTTCTCTCACCTTTTCTTTTCTTCTCTTACAAGATAGCTGCAGTTCATCACAAGGAATCAGGTGTAAAAACTCTACAAAATATCTCTAGGATGGCCTCTCCTTCCCCCCCCCCCTCTCTCTGTATGGGGCAGTCTCTCTCCCTCCCTCTCTCCCTCCCTCCTCCCTCCCTCCCTCCCTCTCTCCTCCCTCCATGGCTCCTTTACCTCTTTGGGCCACTTCTGCTCCATTCTACCATTCTCCAAATGGTATTCTCTGTTTGCTCATCATCTCTGATTTTGGTCCCCAGCATCTTCCCCGGAGATGCTCATGGTAACTGACTACCCTTAGCTCTCACTGGGTATCCTGCCCCTTCTTTTGCTCCTATTGCTGTGCAGATTCTATGTGATACAGGCCAGGGTGGGAGACAAGTTCAAGCCCTGCCGAATTTCAGGCTACCCTTTCCCTGGTTAGCCATTTCATTATAGTGAGGTTTCTAGGAATATAGAAGCTATTCTTTTCTTTTAAACAGCAAAGGGAATATTGGAAGTATATGTTTTAAAACTGGCAAAATGGGAAGGGATTTTAAAACTGTGAAGTTGGTGGTCCTAACTAATCCCAAGGACATCTATATCCATGGATGAATGAATGGTGTCCAACACAGTGGGAAGCAACTGTTGGAGCCTGTTTTTCAGAGCTGGGCAGGAGAATCTGAGTCCCCATTTTCCCACACGAAGCTTCCAGCAATGAAGATTCGGAAAAGGCACATCAGTTGGCTTCACTTCAGCTTCCACATCAATGTTGTGCATTCATTTATTCATTCATTCATTCATTCCCAGCTTTTATTAGGGGCTAATACCGGGGCTCCCCTAGGTGCTATGGATATAAGGACACACAACTCAGAGACCTCTCTGATATCCACAGGTTCTCAATATTCACTAAACCAAAAGAAACCAATGCACTGCTTACCAAACTCTGCTCTGTGTTAAAATCTTTGGGGGAGTTTTCTACCCCCATGCCACCCCACCTCACCCTATTATCCTAGCCACTCTCTGTACCAAAACCCACTGATGGTAACTAGACATCTGAATTTACTAAAGATTTAATATGCATCATTGTTACCCAAGGCATCAACAGTAAACACCCCCTGGTCAGATGCCATTTCCTCTGCCTCTCCACCTCCTTTCTCCCTGAATGTCTGTTTCCCACTAATTCTAACCAGAGGCTTGGCAAGCCTGGGTGTAAGGGCAGGCAGTGTGGCTATTTAAATTAGCAACTAAAACTATAATGTGTGTGTGTGTGTGTGTGTGTGTGTGTGTGTGTGTGTTAAAAAAAAAGAAGTCATCTGCATTAAATTATTGATTAAAATAAATATAATAAATAAAATGAATTGAAAAATAAATTTTTGAAAAGGAATCATTGGCCCAGATAAACATGTTTGGGTTTTCTCTATTGAGAAAGCATCAAGATGACCTCCACCCTAGCCAGTACTTGGGAGTTAATGCTATGACACTCTCTCTCTCACAGGTTGCTGTTTTCCCTCCACAATACTGGGAAAGCCTTTAAGATGTCTGCAGGCTTGGAACCACAGTTAGATGATACATTCTCTGTTTTAACCAGTAAGGAGACTCTTAAATCCCAAGTTGATACTTGAATGGATGGTGTTGAGAACTAAAAGCAGAGTATCAGAGCCTTGATGGAGAAGACCATCACCTCTTTGAGCATTAGAAGTAGCCATGTTTAGCTTCTTTCTATCTAGAGAAGACAAGCCACAGAGTTATTCCAAAGGGAGCTACTGGGACATCCAAGTGAAACAAATGATAAATAAGTCCCCGCCCCCCCCCCCCCCCCAGTGGAGCCCTTGGTCCTCATGATTCTCAGAGCAGGATGCCAGCTCAGGCTTTTAACTGACATCAGACAAAGCACACTGTCGGTATTGGGTGGCCAGGGGCACGCACAGAGGAACCTTGTAGCATGAACCAACCTGCAATAGGATGGTGGTCTTGTACTGACTTTTCATCAGGTTGTTGATGGATTCGAAGAGCCGTCTCATGGATTCTTCAAACTCCATCTGCTCTTTGCCTTCGTAAAGCCTGTGAGAAGACATCTGGGTCATTTCTCAAGCCAGCTAGCAGGACATCTGAAAGGGGCATGCTAACCAAAACCTCCCTTTCCGATGTAGACAAAAGGTAGGAGGTAACGGCTCACTGGGGAGAGGGAGGAGCAGGTATTGTAGCTATCTGAGAGGAACCTTGGTGCTGTGCATTGAACAGACACCTTGGGACTCACAGAGCATTAGCCCCAGTACAGGGGAACGCCAGAGCCAAAAAGTGGGAGTGGGTGGGTAGGGGAGTGGGGGACTTTTGGGATAGCATTGGAAATGTAAATGAAGAAAATACTTAATAAAAATATTAAAAAATAAATAAAATAATAATAATAATAAAGAACCCTGCCCTTCTTCTACCTTCCTTCTTTTACCTTGGAGAACCACAAAGAAAGGAATGTTATCTGAGCTGTGGACCTTGGATATTGAAAGTCTCCTGGAAACCCCAAGGAGAAATATTTTCAAGTATGCTGTTCCTTCTACTCAGCCACCACCTGCTGATCACTTGAATTCCTACAGCCAGTTCTAGGGTCAGGGCCAAAAGCTCGCCTGTCCCCTCAATTCTGCCCCCTTATTATGTACTTCAAAATTGTCTTCCTCTGATTATAAAGACCTGATGTTATCAATGTAAAACCTAGTGTTGGCATAACGGAAATGTGTAATTTACAAAACAGAACCTCCTTCCTTTGACCAAGATCAGCTATTGGGAACACGGTGGTGTTTGTGCTTCCAAAGACTCAGGTCCTTTCCTAATACAGACGTGGGCTGCTGCCTGGAAGCTAACTTCCTCACCGAATCTGAGCCCCTTCCCCCAGCCTAGGAGCCTCGCTCTGCCCATGGCTTCTCCAAACAAGCTTTTTATCAACAAGCATGAAATATCCAGAGCCTAATCTGTGGCATCCAGTGTGATGTGCACACAAGAACACTCTTGTCCTCAGCCTAGATAAAGAGCACCTCTCCTGTCACAGCCCACACGTCAGGAACCAGTCTGAGCCTGTTCTGCTAAAGGTGCTTTCCTGAGATAAAGCTCTGACACACTTAAAGGGGTTGTTTGCTCCCTTTGCCTAACAGGCTAACCAATCAGAGCCACTTCACTACTGTCTCTGTGAAATCTCTACCTGCCCCTCACCTGCTTCTTCCTACCTCTCTGTGTCTCAGCTTGCCTTCTTCAGCTAAATTCTCCCTCTCCCTCTCCCTCTCCCTCTCCCTCTGTGTGTGTGTGTCTGTCTACCTTTCTGTGTCTCAGCTTGCCTCCTTTAGCTAGACTCTCTCTAAGTCTCTCTCTGTGTGTGTCTATATCTGTGTCTCTCTGTCTGTCTCTCTATCTCTGTCTCTGTCACATGTGTGTGTATCTCTCTGTCTCTGTGTGTGTCTGTGTCTGTCTACCTTTTGTGACTCAGCTTGCCTCCTTCAGCTAGACTCTCTCTCAATCTCTTTGTGTGTGTGTGTCTATCTCTGTCTCTCTGTCTCTGTTTCTCTCTCTGTCTCTGTCAGTCTCTGTCTCTCTGTCTCTCTGTCTCTGTCTCTTTCTGCATGTCTTTCTCTTCTCTCTCTCTCTCTCTCTCTCTCTCTCTCTCTCTCTCTCTCTCTCGTGTGTGTGTGTCTGTGTATGTGTGCGTCCTATCTATTACTGCCTCTGTCTCTATCCCCCTATCTCCTTTCTTTCCCTCTGGCCCCCTTTCTCTAAGGCCATGGCTCTCTTTGTATCTCGTCTCTCTGTCTCTCTTCCTTCCTTCCTTCCCTGCTAGCTCATCTCTTATTCTTTCCACTGCCCATAATGCCTGGACATCATCAATAAACTATGTCACCCTGGCTCTTTCTGGTCTGTAGTACTGACTTTGTTCACTCTCTTTCAGTCTCATTTAACCGACTGTCTTGGCTGCCCAGCATATCTGCACAGATGTCTTCTCTCTATAAGGCACCTTCCCCTGTATCTGTACATGTAATGGAAGTGGCTCTGAGCAGGTCATCTTAATGAACCCGCCTGCTCCACTCACAAAGATGGTTTCTAGCCACATTTTTCTGCAGAATGACCTGCCCACCACCTCACACACACACCCTAGTAACTGAGTGGTCACATAGAATTCCCTTCCCCTGCCTGTGGGTTTTGGCATTTTTATTAAGGGAAAAATTATAATAGGTTTTGTTGGAGCAGGAGAGACGACTCGGTGGTTAAGAGCACTTGCTGCTCTTGCAGAGGTCTTGGGTTCAGTTCCCAGCATCCTCAGTTGAAAAAAAAATCTGTAACTTCAGTTCCAGGGGATTAAATGCCTTCTGATCCCTAGGGACACTGCATACATGTGATAAACTAACATACATGCAGGCAAAATAGTCATACACATAACATATAAATAAATCTTCTTTTAAAGGTATTTTGTTGAGTCATCTTAAATACCAGAAGGGAAATGTTCATGAACTCCCCTGAAGAAATCCTGGAGCCCATCTGTGTTCCCAGTTGCACACATTTCATTAAGTTGATTTGAGGTTTGTAAGTTGTACAACTGCCCCTATGATAAACTTCCTTTTTGCATAGGCCAGCCCTAGTTGCTTTTGTCTCAGCTTCTCGGTAGACAGAACTTCAATGAATGCAGCTTTTTCTTGCAGTTCTCTGGGATTTGGTTCAAAGCCAAGAGCTCTTGGGATGCCTAGTAAGCTGTTAGCTCGTGTCTTAACTGGACAAATGAAGAGGTAAGGGCCAGAGCAGAAAAGTGACTCAGAGCCACCTTCACTGAGATGGGAAGGATGAGGGACTTTCAGCACAAACCAAGGACTTCCACCTGAACACTGCCTTTGCAGAAGACTGATTTTTGTTTTCACCAGCAAGAGGCGTGGTTCACTCGGGGTTGCAGGATGCACTCATTGCTTGAACCAGTGCTCAGCATTCTCTTCCTATGCTATGGGAGTATAAACATAAACGCTAAGGCAGAAGATGCTAATCCTATGACACAAAGAGTTGGGGTCCTTGCCACAATGGGACTCTCAGCTGCTCCTTTTACACATATCAAAGTGAAGTATCTATGTACCACACTCAAGTCAGGGATAGAAACAAGTGCTGTACCTGACTGGCTTTCACCAGGGTTGTAGAGTGACATGTATCAATGTAGGCAACATCTAGGATGGATGACCTTGTTACAGACGAGAAGAAAGGAAATAGGAATCTACTTCCTGGAAATGGCTTTGAGGTAGAGTCGTATTCTTCCATATACTGGTAAAAATAAAAATCTACTTTTTGCAGGGCGGTGGTGGCACACGCCTTTAATCCCAGTACTTGGGAAGCAGAGGCAAGTAGATTTCCGAGTTCGAGGCCAACCTGGTCTACAGAGTGAGTTCCAGGACAGCTAGGGCTACACAGAGAAACCCTGTCTCGAAAAAAACAAAAAAACAAAACAAAAAATCTACTTTTCTGGACTCAGTCCCTTTGTTGATAAAATGGAAGATATAATGTTCATGCAAAGTTTTTTTTCCCAAATATATATATATCCATTCATTTTTTAGTAAATGTGTATGAGTGTTTTTGCCTGCATGTATGTACCTCTTGTGTGCCTGTTGTATGTGGAGGCCAGAAGAGAGTTTCAGGTCTCCTGGAACTAGAGTTACCAAATGTTATGAGCCATCATGTAGGTGCTGGAAATGTGGGTCTTCTGAAAAAGCAGCCAGTGCTCTTAACCACTGAGTCCCACAAAAGTTACTTAGAGTATTTTTAAAGAGAGAGAGAGAGATGTGTGTTGGGTGCTTAATAGTTTAGCTGGTACTTAATAAGTACTTAACTAAACATCAGCAATCACTGTTGCTCAACAGATGTGCTCTTGTTGGCAAGTTCTCTGATTTGAGCGTAAATAAGTAAATAGAATATTTCAAGTAGTTAGGGACTAAGGAAAAAGACATAGGAGCTTTAGACTACATGGCAGTGTCAGCCAGATGAGAGTGAGGCAGTTAGGCATGGGGAGTTCCCTAAGAAGCCTGAAGGGAAAACTAGAAAAAGCTGAGATGCTGTAACCACGGCCTTCACACCAAGGGCACAGCAGAGGGGCTCTACATCATTTCTAGTCCTCGCTCTGCCATTGCTTCATGAAGGAAAATGTTTCTTTTTCTGGCCTAGAACACTTAGAAAGATGCATCTGGAACTAGCTGACTCTGCCAGGGAACAAATTATTGAAGGGCCCCCGGGGCCCTGACCACAAGGAAAACTGGAACAGCTTGGGAGGCGGGGCTGCCAGGTGTGTACTCCAGCCAGAGCCAGCACTGCAGCTCCCGGGCTTGTGTAACCAGTGCAGCATGCTGGGAGACACTGCACAGCTGAGCACTCATTAAATGCAACAGGGCCCCACATGGCATGCACAGAGCCTGTACCACCTCTTCTGCAGGGACATAAAGCCTCAGCATAGACTCAATACCCTGGGTCCTGAGCATCAGCCCGGGAAAGACACCTAAACGATGCAGCCTTCGGCTGGGAAAAGACAAAGGGAAAGGGTCCATTAGTTTCTGTATCTCACTCACTTATAAATGCTCTGACTAAACCATCCTTACACGCAATTCCCCAACAGCTTCCTGACTCTCTGAGGGAATATGGATTTTTAGAGAAGGCTTTCTAGGTTCCCAGCTCTGCTCAGTCTGTCACTTATGAGGGGGTGACTCAGGATCTGTCTTAACTAGTAAAATTACGCTGCTCCGTAGGGTTTGTCTAAACATCAAACGTAAATGGAGGATCCCGTGACCTAAAGTGGGACATGGATAAGGTGCTTCCAATGTAGAATACTTTCTGGAGTTACAGCATGTGAATAATAAGATAGCTTGGAATAGACAGGAAAGTCATTTACAATCCATCTAGACCTCATACACAAAGTATGAAGGTAATTTTATACACCACTTCAAGTAATTCTGTGCAGAAAACAAAGTTTGGGTATGGAATTTTCCACATTCAGAACCAGGTTAGCCCTCCCTAAGAAAAATTTGGATTTTTGAGCATTTGAGATTTCAGAAGTTAGGATGATGGACTCTGCACCACATTATGCATATAAAACCATCGGCAAGCTGGAGCATAGTGTACAGTTGGCAAATATTAGTTATCATCTCGCCACACTCCAGTTTCTCTTCTGGATCCATCTTTTGCAGCTTCCTGAGTCTTACAGAGAAAGAGGTCAGCATCTCCGTGAAGCCTGCCCCTCACTGAGTACATACCACGTGCCAGGCCGAGCACTGGAAACTAATGAGGAAAAACTTAACATGATAGCCCACACGTCCATAACTGACCACCATACACTGTGAAAAAGCAGACAATAAAAGTCTGATCAGGCACTGTGCTGCGACTCTCATATAGACTGGCTCATTTGACAAGACCTGTCAGTATCTGTACCACACCTGGGGAAAAAGAGGGGTTTAAGGAGATGTGAGGGAGCCTGAGCTCTGGATGATGCTGTCACCTCCTTGGTAGCTTCTCTCCCTCTGCCTTCATGTCCACTCCTATGTTACCACCTACCACCGCCTGTCTGTCTCACCTCCTCTCCTTGGCAGTACCAGAAATGCACCCCAAGTTTAGCCCTCTGTCCATCACCCTTCCTATTAATCACCCTGTCACATTCTTGCCTTAATTTTTTTCTTGGCAAGGCGCACACCTCACTTTTCACAGAAGTCCAGGGGGGAAGATTAAATTAATTGAAAGCTTTTTAAGTGAAAAAAATCTATTTTAAATGATTTCATGATCTTTTATGGAGCCAGCTAAGTTAATCAAACAGTGAGATCACTGTACTGTTTTGTTATCTTGCACACAAGGTCAGGATACTTCTGTGCCCCGAGATAGGACACCAGGCAATCAGGGAATCTTGAAGAGAGCTGCCTCCTTACGGTGAGTTCCCGTGTTGACTGATACACACTCAATACACCCTTCATTTCCAGCACCGTAACACCTGTTTTTCATGATTAATTGTGTGCTTTCTCCACTACTATAGAATCCCCAGGACAGATACAATGATACTTTTGTATCCTAAGATTCTCATCTCTAGCAACAGACCTGGACCATGGAGAGCAAGTTAGCGACCAAGGATAGGTCACAGAGTATACAAATCTTGCCCCTTGACTGTGGCTCTGCAGATCACATCTCAGTAAGCCAAACTGTTCTTCTCACTTCAAGAGCAGCATGCTCTCCAGCACGGCCTGAAGAGTTCTCTTTGGCTATGCACGCCGCATTCGTATCTCCTTCACTACAAAGAACAACTACCAGGAGCTGCTCCTTACTAAGCATTTCCTAGGTGCTTTGTGATCTTTGATCACCATAGCAACCCTATGATACATTCGCTATCACCATTAAGTAATAAGGATGTGGAGCAGTAGTTCTCAACCTGTGGGTCTCAACCCCTTTGGAGAATGAGTGATCTTTTCACGGTGGTCATATATCAGATATCTTGCATATCAGATATTTACATTATGGTTCATAACAGTAGCAAAGTTACTGTCATGAATATCAATGAAATAATTTTATGGTTGGGCATCAACCCCGACATGAGGAACTGTATTAAAGGGTCGCAGCATTAGGACGGTTGAGAACCCCTGATGTAGGGACTCAGCTAGGTTTCATTCAGTAACAAATGATGCTTATGAGTGCATCAGACTCCACATCTCACCCCTTTATGCACTAGGTAATGTAACCACGAAGAAACAGAACCCAGCAATGGACATCATAGGAGCTGGAGCAGGTAGGCACATGGAGGAGCAGCATCAGCCCCAGAAATGAGGGAGGAAGCTGGATAAATGACCCTAGCTCTTTTCTTGTGAAGCTCCAACTCCAAGGTAACGCCACTGAGCTCCTACGTCTGAGCCCCAACACTTGTTTTATTGGGACAGCCTGTGCAGTGAGCATCTCCTAGTTTCTAAAGAGAGATGGCTCTAGGAAGCCAGAGTCAAGGGCTTGAGTATATTTTGTCTTATTCTCTCCTTTACCCGCTTCTCCATCTGTCTGTATCTCTCCACCCAAGTTAAGAATAATTACAGCCAAACAAGTTGTCTGAGTCTATCTGGAAATTATCCTTCCTCGCACTTATCAATTCTTCCAATAGAATGAAGGGCAATGCACTCTGCAGGGTTGTTTAACATCAGTGCAACCTGGCAAGAAATGGGACCCTCATGAAAGTGAGGGTCTCATTCCTTAACAGCCTCCTCCAGGAAAGGTCACTGTCACCACCCCGTCCTTTCCTATCATCAAGACACATACGCCTAAAGTACGATCTTGCTGGTTGAGACATGGAATTTTGGTACAACAAGCTGGAATTCTGATATTTTGCTTAATGGTAGCCAGAGAAGATCTCATTTGAAGAGTGACATGCTTGAAGAGTAAACAGTTATTCTGCCAGAAGAGAATGAAGACAGCAGAACTCTATGAGGGGTGGGTGAATATGCTATAGCGGATAACGGTATTCGTCTCACCCTGAGACTGCCACACTGGCACTATTTCACTGAACACCAACAGCAGCCAACAGGCAGGGCTCAGACAGACTCCTGGTGCCAGTCCTTTTGTCAAAGACAAAATTATTTGTGCTTGAGTCCTTGCTTCTCCAGAGGGTGACAGTGAAAGAAGGATCGCCCCTTAGGGCAAACTGCAAAGAAGCATCAGTAAAGAGCCCTTCTATAAATCACCCCAGGGGAGAATGATTTGTGGATGGGAGGAAAGAAGGCAGACTCCACATCTAGAGAATCTGCTTTGAAGAGATGTCTAGATTGAAAGCATAAAAATTAATGTAATCACTGAAGAAAAACCACCTCAGGTGAAGAGTAAACAGGCTGAATAATAATATAAAAATAGATGCTAACAATATGGGGGGAAAATGAAAGAAAAATAGTCCATCCATAGCGTTCACTTTACTTCTAAATTATGGCAACCCTGTGTGATAAATTAATAGTTAAGGAGGTAATAAGATTCGAGCAAAGCCTTGGAAGGAACCATAAGTCATGAGCAGACGATGACGTGTGTCCCATGCCATCCTTCATCCTACAGAGAGAAGCCACAGGCTTTATATCATTTGGCAGGAACCACTGAGTCACATAATTCTGCTCTTAAGTAAATTTCTCCATTAGCGTGAAAAATGGTATCCCAGGCATTTTTACTCCGATATAATTAGAAATTGAATGTTCCCAAACAATGTTTCTAAGGATAGAAACACATCTATACACTCTTTCATGCTTCCAGACACTTGGAGAAAACTCTAGATTGCGTCAATGACTTAAAAAAGATGCTAATCTCCATTCGTGTCTTAGCTTATGTTCTGTGGTCCAGTTGGTGTAAAAATGTGGATGCCTAAAAGAAACTAGTTATTTCCTGCATGGCTTACCATCTTATCCAATAGTTATTTCTTTTTAATAAGATACTAGGTCACTACAATATCTTAAATGATAACAAAGAGTAAGTTTTAAAGTGATTATTCACAGATGCACAACTAATAAAACTAGAAACCAACATTGGCTTAGGGTTTCAGTTGCTGAGATGAAACACCATGACCAAACAGAGGAGAGAAGGGTATTTCATGTATATTTCCATATCACAGCTCATCATTGAAGGCACTCAAGATAGGAACTCAAACGGGGCAGGAACCTAGAGGTGGGAGTTGATGCAGATGTCATGGAGGGGTGCTGCCAACTGGCTTGCTCCTTATGGCTTTCTCAGCTAACTTTCTTATAGAACCCAGGACCATGAGATGCAATGGACAGGGCCCTTCCATATCAATCACTAATTAAAACCAAGCCCTCTCCACAGGTTTGCTTACAGCTGAAGCTTATGGAGGCAATTTCTCAATTGAGAGTTCCTATTCTCACATGTTTCTACTTGTGTCAAGTTGACATAAAAACCAGCCAGGACAAATGTATTAAGTTGGTAATTTTGTTACCTCTTAGAACAGGGATGATAAGTGACAACTGTCCCAGTTATGCACATACTGATTAAACCAAAAGAATATTATAGGTTTTCACAGGAAAGTTACTCTTTCTTGGGAGTGTGTGAATGTATCTCCCCGCCCCCTTTTCTGCAGCTTCTTTTTCTATAAAGTCCTTCCTGGCTTTCTTGCTTCAATAGGGAACCACAGCTGGTGCTAGGATCTAGCACAAAGTCACACAACTAAGAGCAGATTCCCTGGATGCTCACAGGATAATCTTATTTTTTTTCCCCTCCTGCCTCCTGGTTTCTGGCATTGACTTCGGCTAGACAGACAATTACCCAAGAAATGTCAAGTTATTATTGCTCTAAGCTGTGGTCATGCCTAGAGCATGCAAACCTTGTGCTTTGAGTCCCGGCTTCCTGAGAGGGACAATTAACCTCAGGCTTACGGCTCTGTTCCACTGTGAGCCCTGGCATTTGGTGTATGTAGTTAAAAACAATTCTTTAACATTTTCCTTACTAATACCTTGGATCATAAAAAAAAAATACCTGCTCAGTAAAACTTGAGGACATCCAAGGAAAATCAAATTCAAAAACACACTACAGTTTCCACTGGACAAGCTTCACTTCAGTAACAGCAAGACTGCAGGCCAGGAAGTGGCCACAGAGGGAAATTTAGCTGGAGGTGTGATGATGGTGTGAGTCTCCAGGAGTGAGCTAGAGGCTAACAGCGGCACTAGTAAAGTCTGTGACCTTCAGTAGGCCACTCAACTCGGATCCCTAGTTCCCCCATCTCCAAATACACTGTTGAATTAAACCTCTGGGATTCACATTCTCTCTCTCCCTCGCCCCCTCTCCTCGCTCACTGCTACTGCTGGAGAAGGAATACAGATCCTTGGGCACATTCATGAAGGCATGTATGTTTCACTGCTAATCTACAGTCGAAGCCCCAAATCTCAGGGAACTCCTCTGGTTTTATCACCTCTCCTATCTCCCCCCACTTCACCCCACAGCACAAACTCAACACTCAGGCCACAGTCTGGGTGCCACTTGTTCAGGAGCCCCCACACCCAACCTCCTGGCAAGATTGATCTCATTAGCATACCTACCACACCACCTCCCCTTGGTTGATGTGCACCCACAAAATTGTCTGTTCAATGCTTGTTCCCCACTAAACTAAAAGTGTCCATGATATTGTGAGTTGAGATGATTCATGTTTGCATCCTGGGACCTAGCGCAGTGACCAGCTCAATATGCAGTTGTCAGTGTTTGCTTGCTAATGCTGACCAAGCTGTTACTCCAGACAGGCATTTTCACTTATTTGAAATGGAAACTTGTGTTATCAATTCAGGTGCTTAAAAGAGGAACAGAGTCTTAGGGGCTAATGTGCATGGAACAGTCATGCACTGTGTCATTGCTGAGTGTTGAGGAAGAATAAATGCTAAGCTAAAGCCTTCGACGCTGTCAGCTCTAACAGCAGTCATAAAACTCCAGAGAAACACCCGTGTGCTAAAAGGCTGCTCATATATATTTCCAGGCCTTGATATCAAGTATGAATTAGCAATGGATTAGGCATTCTTCCTGTCCAGCAGATGCCTAAGGAAGCTGGCTCGGGATGGCGAAAGCCCAGGCTCAGGAAAGCTGAGCCTGGAATGCACACAGCAGATAAAGGCTGCAGAGTGTAAGCCAGGGGAAAGCCTTCAACGTGTCTGTGGACTTTTACAGTTTAGGAGACACCAAGTTCTAATATTTACTGTAAATGGGGAGGGCAACAAATTTCATATAAAATCCAATCAAAGTAGGAAATATTGATAGAGAAAGAGATACCTAACCCAAGCAGGTAAACTTTGCAGTCCAGAGCAGCAGGTTTTTTAAGCATCAGATCTTGCTGACTCAGCAGCACATACCTGGCCTGAAACCAAATGAGGACGGCAATCGAGTTATCTCAGGGAGAAAGCCATAGGAAAGGGCAGGGAAAGAAAAACCGAAACACGGTTGCAACCCAGGTCTGCAGAGGAGGGCAGCTTTCACTGTATTCAAGCAGGCTTGCTTTCACGAGGTAATCAGTCACTGACAAAGACAGGTGGCAATCACAATGCAGCAGTCACTGCACCCATCCCTATACAGGCACTGTGCATAACCATGATCCAGTCATGATGCAACACAGTCACTATGCCCAGTCACTCACTATGCACAGGCACTATATATAGGCACTGTATGCAGTCACTATGCAAAGTCACTGCACAGATACTATACACAGTCACTGTGTAGACATTATGCACAGTCACTATGCACAGTGACTATACACAGACATTATGCACAGTCACTATGCAAAGTCACTGCACAGATACCATACACAGTCACTATGCACAGTCACTGTGCAGTCACTATACACCAGTCATTCTGCATAACCACTATGCAAAGACTCTATACACCAGTTATTTTCCACAGTCACTGCACAATCCATGTATGGTACGAACTAAAAATCAACACCCAAACAAGTAAATCAGCAAGTGTGATGTGCGTTTCACAGATAAGTGGCAGATGCAAGGACGGCATACATCAGGAAGATTTGGCCAAGCCAGAAAAGACTGGGATGCCAGGACATAGGCCTTATGGTGACAGAGGAAAGCAGAAAAATAATAAGGAAAAAAATCAGGCCATGAAGAAATAGAAGGGAGCGGGCACATCAAGTTAACTGGCCCTCAGCAAGAGGGACTGGCTGAATTCAAGGGGTGAAGGGCAGACCAGGCCAGAAGGCATCAGGCTGCAGGGCTGCCAGGACCAGAGCGGCAACCTCGCAGACGCTTAGCTCTTCATCCCCAGAGCAATGCAAAGAAATGAACTTTGGGAGTTGGGGTACAGCAGCCCCACCCCCTCCACCTGAAGAGTCACTGCCTGCAGTTTCCCTCGCCTTAACTCTGGGGAGACAGCTGGGGAGAGGATGAAGGAAAAGGGGGGCACACTCACATCACCCCCATTCCACTATATTGTTTCTGTTGCTGTGTTACTGCTGGCTGTTGTTCTTAATCTCTTACTATACTTGTGTAAAAGTTAAACTTCATAAGCATGCATAGCAAAAAATGTACAGGGTCCTGGACTTGCTTTAGTTTCAAGCATCTACTAGGCTCTAATAACCAGGGTCTTCGACTGTGTACTCCATGGATTCAGAGACAGCAACCCTTGCTCCAAATTGGTCCCTGGAAAGACCCCTCTGGCTACAATGCAGACTGAAGTTTGTAGACCTCTACCACTGACTGCTTCAGTGGACAAAATAGCCCAGGAAGACTTGCAAATGCAAACTACTGCCTCATGATTCACATTGAATCATGAGGGCCTGGAGAGATGGCTCAGCAACTGAGAGGACTAGCTGCCCTTCCAGAAGACCTGGGTTCCATTCCTAGCATTGACATGACAGCTCACAACCGTCTGTAATTCCAGTCCCTGAAACTCCAGCACTCTTCTGCCTGGCTTCCACAGGCCCAGTCATGCGTGTGGCATACTCACATACACACAGGCATAAAACTCAGATACATAAGATAAAAATAAGCACATCTCTTTCAAAAGTTGACTTTCAAAATTGTCGAGAAAGCAAGGGATCCACACAGAATAACCCAATGCAAAGTAAAATAATAAATCCAGCCTCGCCATGAAGGAGTCTGCCAAACCCCAGTAGTGTCTTCACAGTGTTGATGGCTTCAGGGAAATGTGGACAATGTGATGTTTCCTTGGGCCTGCTTATTGGGGGCTGTTATAGTTCAGGGAGAAAGTATCTCCCACCAAGGCCTAATTGTAGAAGGCTTGGACCCTAGCTGGTGGATCTAATCACTAAGAGGCGATGGGGTCATGAGGGCTCTGATCTAATCTCCTGATCAATCTATCTATTGATTCTTCATTTGATGGCACTATTGGGAAGTGGTAGAACCCTTTGGAGGCCAAGTGAAAGGAAGTAAGTCCCTAAGGGCGTGTCCAGGGGCCAGCTATCTTATCCTGGCCCTGCATCTGCTCTGCCCCATTCCTTCCCAACCACCATGCAGTGAGGTATGAAGACTGGTCTGCTACACATCCCTGCTCCAGAGTGGTCCTCCTCATCACTAACCTGAGATCAAGGCAATCAGATGGCCACTAGCCAAAATGCTTGAACCCATAAGCCAAAGGGGATAACTCCTCCTTTGTGGTTTACGTCGGGTATTTTGTCCGGAATGAGTAGCTAACTAAGAGACCCTGGCTAATGACTGTTCTCCCAGTCTGGAACACCTTCTCTGTAAGGAAGATGGGAAGATGTGGATGTCACTGAAGGGAACACTGAGGAGGTTGCTCGTCCTTAGCTCTGAGTAAGGGGAAGAAAAACACATCTCTGCTGAGGATTCTCAGTCACAAGCTAGACTTCTTCTGGGCTCTGTGTTTATGTTCTCCATGTATCCAGAAGGAGAACATTTGGTTAAAGAGGGCTCTGGTTGGAAATGCCTTTAGTTGGCAATGTCTGATTGACACAAGGAAGTCTGATTGTCCTTAAAACTTAATACCTGAAGTCATGGATACACACAAACACACACAGCACACTCTGACGCCATGCGAATACACGCAGACAAACCCAGTGCACTATGATGTCATGCATATACACACAGGCAGACACAGCACATTCAGACCTGTGGATACACATAGACAGACAGCATACTCTGAAATCATGCATATACACACAGACACACAGAGAACGCTCAAATCTACTGCTAAGTAACACTTAGCCTCAAGAAATATGGCTGGGCTCTTCGGTGAGTGGTTTTGGGAAAACTGGGCATCCACATGTGGAAGGATGCAAGCAGATCGTCACATGCCACCTGGCACAAAGCCAATGAAAACTCGGTCAAGGACCTTATTATAAAACATGGAGATCTGAAACTGCTAGAAGAAAATATCTCAAGTTAGACATTGTTGACACACTCTGAAAAGTTCACAGGGCAAAGGAGAAAATGTGTTCACAGCCATTGTCAGCCAGGCACAGTGTGTGCACCTGTGGTCCCAGCTTCCAGGAGGCTGAAGCAGGAGGATGCTGGGAATGCCAAGTCACCTAGCACACAAAGCAAGATCTCATCTCAGAAGAGCACAAAATAGAAACAAAAGACCCAAGCAATTATCAAAAGTGAGACTCAAAAGAAGGAAGGTGGGGCTGGAGAGACAGCTCAGCAGTTAAGAGCACTGACTGTTCTTCCAAAGGTCATGAGTTCAAATCCCAGCCTCCACATGGTGGCTCACAACCATCCATAATAAAATCTGACGCCCTCTTTTGGAGTGTCTGAAGACAGCTGCAGTGTACTCACATATAATAAATAAATAAATCTTTTAAAAGGAGGAGGAGGAGAAGAAGAAAGGTAAGGAATGTAGGAGTTTACAGGATCTAGAGGCTGTCAGTGAGGCACAGTATACTCACATACAGTGAGATGGGCCACAGGGAAAAGAACATATTTTAAAAGGCAAGAACAGGGAGGTTTTCTGGGCAGGCAGATCTGAGAAGACCTGCTTCCGGCAGGACAAGCAACTTTCTCCCTGAAGGTGTCGCAGGGAAACTGCAGAACACTGCAGGCCAGGAGGGGAGTCTGAGAGGCAGCAGAGAGAAAAGGCACTACCATATGAAATGATAAAGTTAACCTTAACAGAGAGTTACCAACAAACCAAAAGACAATCAAGTCTATGTCTATGAAACCTTTCTTGTACACCTCTGAATGGAACCAGTCGCTGAGCGATTTGCACACAGGACTCGCTGAAAGTGACTCTGAAGTCAGAAATAGAAAAAAACAAACAAACAAACAAACAAGCATCGAGGCCACAGAAGGCGTGGAGGACTTCTTTTATAAATTGTTACTGAAATCATAAAATTTACATCTTTAATTATTTTAAAGGATGTATTTCCTTTTATTTTATGTTTGAGTGTTTTGTCCACTGGATGTCTGTATTGGTGGAAGCCAGGTCGGGACACTAGATCCCCTGAAACTGAAGTTGCAACAGTTGTGGGTCACCATGTGGGTGCTGGGAAAGGAACCTGAGGCCTCTGGAAGAGCCAACTGCTCCATCTTTCTTGCCCTTCACTCCTCAGTTATTTTTTAGGTATATTACTGGTACAT
Organism: Mus musculus; assembly: GCF_000001635.26. Classification (NCBI taxonomy): domain Eukaryota; kingdom Metazoa; phylum Chordata; class Mammalia; order Rodentia; family Muridae; genus Mus; species Mus musculus. The sequence continues at coordinate 34,529,524 of NC_000077.6, forward strand.
GTTTACCAGTACAATAGTATTGGGGAATTCGTATTGGTAAAAACATCCAAAAATGCCAAATATTTAAAATGATAAAAGTATTTTATTTGTGGAGATACTCTCTAAAAGTCAAATTAAAATGCTTTGTAATAATAGCATAGCATTTAAGAGAGAAGTGAATTTCCCAAAAGTCCCTTCATTATTCAGGAGGAATGTAAAAGATATTAACTTTGAACTTTATTAAGTTAAATGTGTATGATATAATACATAGGCTTGAATATAAAGTATAACTTTTAAAGTCATAAAAGGGAGGAAGAAAATGGAAAAATTGGAAACAATCCAAACGTAGAAGAAAGGACAAAAATCAAGTGGGGGAAATGAATAGTTAAGATGGTTGAAATAAATCCAAACCATTACAATAAGATCTATTAGCCCTTCACAATGAACACCATCACCAAGTGACTATTAGCCCATAATTCCTTAAGCTCATAATGGACAGAGTAAGCACAGTGCATACGCCATTTCTGTTCAATACTGACCTAGTCTCCTACCCGGAGCTGTAGGACAGGGAGAGAAAAGAATCCAGGCTGGACTGAGTAATGAGCCTCTCCACATGTGTAGGTGGCATAGCTAAGCTTTGGGGCAGCCCAACAACCTGCAGAGAATCAGCCATAGGAGGGAAGGACCAGGCACTGCAAGACAGGAGAAGGAAGGGGAGGAAGTTGGAGCAAAGAGGACAAGATGTGGTAGATTTGCAAGGCGTCAGAAAAGGGAACAGGCTACAGACATGGAGGACTAGAAAACACAACCTCAAGAACCAGGCTCCCTGTTCTACTGCCTGCTGTTTGCTGGTTTGCGGGTCTATGAGAGCAGACACCTTGTAAGTCTGTCTCTAAATATGCTAACTTTGAGTCTCCATCGAAAGAAAGAGAGGGAGGGAGGGAGGGAGGGAGGGAGGGAGGGAGGCATGGATGCGAAGAGAATAAGGCCCAAGGCCTCAGTGGCACAGTTCCTGGAAGGGGAAGGGGAGCAGATGCTATTTCCAAAAGGTGAGGGCTCCTGTCCAGTGCTTGGGTATCTGGCCATGAGAAACTGGGAACAGCCTGGGAGCATGGCTATGGGGGCTTTAGGTTCTGCTCTTAGAGATCTCCTAATGCTGAACTGCCTCACAGTCTCTCAGCAAGGAAAAGACGAGGCATGTGGGAAAGGCTGCAGCATAGTGGTTGTCCCTCTTCACAGTCTAGAACATCATATGTCTGAACCCAAGGCTAGAAAGGAAGCCAGCCACCTAGCCTCAGCCACAGGCAGCCTGCCAACCATGTGGAGAGAGGCCTGGGGCATGGCTCAGGGCACTTCTGGTGACTCTGAGAAGTCAGCAGCTGGGACTCAGAGAGGCAGTGTATGCAGCATCTCCAAGTGGGTCCATGACTACCGGACTCTACAGAGCCCCTGAGTGGGCTTCTGTCAAGGTGCTGCTTAGGAGAGGACCATAGCTATGGTTGGCTGATGTCCATATACCCAGACAAAGGAGCAAAGGGCCAAAGCCCAGGCAGCAGCTTTCCGAATTCATGAGTGAGAACAGGTCACCCAGCACATGTTGACAGAACCGTGCTTCCTAAGGCAGATGACAGTGATGCTGGGGTCAGTCTCAGTTCCCAGACCTGTGAGTCTTGGGTCACAGGTTACCAACCCCAGCGCTTGCCCTTGGGGTGTCCTCAGCATCCCCATAACTTGCTTTGTCAGAGGCTCCAGTTCACCTGTTTTCCTCTACAAAGTAGAAGACTAATCTTTTTGGACTAGACACTCAATCTGGTCTAGAGAAGACACTGAGCCAACAGCCCAGTCACTGAGGTCACTGAATGGCTGTGGTGGGAGGGGGAAGGAGAGGAGCCCTGGGTGGTTTCTCAAGTTTGTTTAATATACAGCAAGTTCTAAGTAATTGATTGAATGAATGAATGAATGAATGAATGAAGTCCCCGTGTCTCTGCTTCATCTACATTAGGAAAATACATCTAGGAGAGAAGTTTAGAAACCTGAAGGACTGTGCCCAGATGTGCCTCATCACAAGATTCTTCACAGATTTTTTCTTCTACCCTAAAGATATAATCAACAGCAAATCCAATAACTGAATAACATATTTCTTATTAAGAAAACAAATGCTCCTTTGGGCAATGCTTACCTCTAATGCATTTAAAGCACATCCAGCTATCCTGAAAGGGCTCCCCACCCCTGAAAAGTTAGCTTGCTGACCTTCAGCCCTCTTACTAGACCCTTCTTACCCAGAATGTTCATACTTAGTTACAAGGGATTTGTGAACACATTTGCTAACTCTCCACATTATTCTGTAGCGAGCTCTCTATTCTGAATCATTCTCTGAGGAATTGTGAGCCCTGGCATTTGTCAGAAGCAGTCATTTTTGCTCTTGGGCAAGGATTTAGCTAGCTAGCTCACAGACTTCTAACAAGGAGTTAATAAGGAAAGAAAGTCGCCCACTGTTTCATCCTGGAAGAAAGTACATTTCATGTCGTCCCTGGCCTTCTCTTAACTGTCTACAGCAGATAGTCTTGTTCTACAAAATTAAGCCATTTAAAGGGACAATGGAAGCAGACAAGACCAGTGTCTTATACCTGGCTGTGAGCAGAATACGAAAAAGTTTGCCTAGCCTCCGAAGGCCACAGTTAAAGAAGTGAGCCTAGGACCGTATCCCAACACAAGGCAATCCAGATGTTTGCAACTCACGCGTGGACGGTAGGGAATCATTTGTACTTTGAGCCCTGATCTCTTTGCTTCTCCAGTGGCCTTTAGACTGGGTGTTAGGAACGATGCTGCTATATCTTGACTGTGGTTTGTATGCGTCCCACTGCGGGGTTCACAAGTTGGGAGCCTAGTCATCAGTGTGGTGGTGGTGAGAGGTAATGCAGAAACCGCCAAAGAGGAAGGGACTACCCAAAGTCCATAGGCCACTGAAGTGTGCCTTTAGAGGGGATTCCATAGTTGTCTATGACAACAGGCTCCACTCCTCAGTCATCTAGTTTTCTGCTTGCTTACACAATCCTTTCACCCTTGAAATGCTTCTGCCATAGTGATAGAACACACCATTAAGCTTCACCAGAACTGAGTTGATGCAGGCACCACTCTGGAACTGGGAACTTGCCTTGGATAGTTTGTTATATGAAAGGGCACATGTTCAAACCAGGGAGGGGTCGGCTGTTTGTTAGAGCTCCCAGCAGCCTCCATGCACTCTGATCTCACTGCAGCAACCAGGGACACTGATTCTCCCTCACCATGCTCCCTCAAAGAGCTCACAGAACATGGGTCCTCCCTATTTCTCTTGTGTCCCTGACCTTGCTAACCTGGACCTTTTGTCCTGCCCACCCCTTCAGTGGGATAGTTTCCTGGGTCATGTCCTCAGTTTAATCACATCCCCTAGCTTGTGTTCTATAGCTTCAAAGGCAGCTTTAGATGGATTTGCACAAAAATGCCACAATTTTTGTTCTCCTGGGATCCAAATCTCTGTGTATCTCAGTCTCAGAAGTACACGTCTAGCGAGCTGTGCCAAGAAACGTGTTAAACTTTTCATACCACAACACACACACACACACACACACACACACACACACACACACACATACACACACACACTTATTAATACACACTAATGCGGGACAAGTGAACCATATGACAGGGGCAACGGGCCTGGAGCTACAGTGAGGTCGAGATGTGCCCAAACCCTGAAAATCTCATCTTGAGACCAGCAGGAATAAGAATCGCTCCCTCCTCCTGTTCAAGACTTGCATGCTCTAGTGCATGCAACCTTTCGACCACCTCCCCCCCCCCCCACCATTGAGTTGTCATAAAACCTGGTGGCCAAATGACAAGTGTAAGCACCTGGAATTCCTCTCCATGCAAATGAAGCATTCCCAGCACCTCAGCCCCAGCCAGTGATGTTCACTCACTACAGAAATGCCTACCCACTCCCCAAGGTTTCTGTAGCCCTTACTAACCCCAACTAAAGAACTATAACACTGAAAACCATCTTGGATAAGGCCATCCCCCTCACCCCCAGCACTCAAGACAAGATCATGAGAACCCACCATGCCCACCTGGACAAACTCTTTCCTTTTATTCCAGCCCTGAGCACAACAGGTAGAAGCAAGCCCCGGCTGGGTAGGCACACATACACTGAGTTCATCCGTCTGGGAATCACCAAGTGATGAGTGCCTTCTTGTGTGTTCATGAGATGACTCCTGACTGGGGCTTATAGTAGATTCCAGATAGGGGCTGATCCCTGGGAAGACCGAGGTCAGACTGGTACCTAGAACCTTGCTCTTCAACCGTCAAGCAGGGGAGACATGCTTAAAGTAAAATCACCCACCAACCTCCTGTGCCTTAACCCCTCATAGCTATGAAATTCTAGAAGCCCCCAAAGGGAGAACATGACAGTGAACATGTGGAGAGTTCCAGGGATTTGCAGTATGAAGGGTATGTGCGTGGTGGCAATTCATTATTATAAAGATATCTTTTACATACTAAGAGACTAAACTGCTTTACCTCACAGCAAATTAATAATATACATGTTAAGGTCACTTTAGACTTAAAACTGCTATCCTGCTGTGCTTTCTGCCTGTTTGTTTGACCTGCTTTTAAGAGAACAATGCAAACAAACAACTTAACTTGCCTTGACTTTGCCATGTCATCAGCTTCTGTAACCTAAGCTAATACATAGCTTTAATCTTAGGCTACATACTCTTCCGTGTCCCTGACCCAGAGAGCAATACCTGTGTGTACGTACGTGTGCTAGTGCAATCATTTGCTGGAAACAGTGAGCACGTCAAAAGTGACCTTATAAAGCAAATATCCCCCATAAATGTTGAAAGCAATGTGGATATAGGTTGCTAAGTCTGCTTGTCTTCTTACATTTGCTTTGCTGGGTGCTTCTGCGTCATGGAGTCAGTTAAGTTTCATTCCCTAGAAAACTCTGTTAACGATTTCTGTAAGAATTCTGCATCCCTTCCCCTGTGATGCTTCCTGAATTGCTTAATAAATACAAAGCAAAAGCTTTCTATAAGAGACTCAGACATCAGGCAAGTATAGACAGACACACAGCAGACAGACTACAGACAAGCCATATACTGTGAACTGCAGAAGGCATACAGAAAGAAGTGGAGAATTCAAAACTGGGCTCACTCTTGGTCAACTTAGGCCAGGGGGAAGTGTTTTGATTTCTTTCTTTAATGAAACACCAATGTATTTTGGTGCCTCTGTACTCTGCTGCCTGGTCAGCTCTTTACCCAGCATGCACTGGTATGGTTGTTATGACCTATGTAACTAATAAATAGAAGTACGTGTTCCCTTAGCTCTCAAAACACTCTAACAGGTTATTTAACCTGAGAGGGATGTTGTAGGAACCCCAGTGTAGAGCTGGTCAGCACAGCTAAAATACCCATGGTTGGAGCTGGGACCAGCCTCTAACGTGAGGATAGCCGTGGGGACTAAGCCCCTGACCTGTGGGATTTGACTGCACCTGCAGATGGATTGTGTCAGACCGAACCGATATTCAGTTGGAAGACTTCCCAATAGAGCTCACCGCAGGGCTCACACTCGCTGTGTAGGGAAAGCTCACACACAGTTGGTCACAGACATCTTCTCTGCTGAAGGAACAGAGGACCCAGCTTGTTTTTCTATAGACTTCCCCCTTTTCCTTCCTCCTCCAGCCCACTATGCTGCTGACCCTGAGTTCAAGTCCTCACACCCAGACTGCTGCAATAGCTTCCATTTCCCACTGGCTTTCTCCTTCATCCACGCTTTCTCCCCCCAAACCAACTCACAGAACTAAAGTATGAACTTAATCACGTTTGTTAGTCTGCTGCTTCAGACCTCCAAAGGCTCCCTCTCCCACACAATGGGGATTTCCAGACTGTTGCTACAAGAAAACAACTTAATCAAAACCCTTAATAAAGTTTAATTTCTTTATATTCCTTTATATGCGGTTTAAGACTTAAGTGACTTAAGTGGCTGGGTTTACCTGTGAACTGGGTCAGTCAGCACGCTTTCCAGGAATGAAGAACAGCTCCTAAGCAAAACATCTCCCAACATCAGGACAAAGCCAAGCTCCTTGGTTTACATTTTTTTTTTCACAAGTTAGATTCTACCCATCTGTCCAGATGGACCATAGTCCCCACAATCTACCACAGCCACTTCACCCACATGCTATGTGTATTAGCTAGCTGTCCCTCACTATAACAAACACCCAATCTAGTCAACTTAAGGAGAGAAAAGGTTCATCTGATGCCTAGAGAACAAAGGATTGCCTCAAACCAGGGTCCCACAGTCCTCTCCACTGGGCACTTCTCTAATACTCCGAGGTCTTCCCACTAAGGCCCACCTCTTTAAGGGTCTACTGCTGGACAAAATTACCAGGGGCTGGGAAACAAGTGTCCAGCATATAGACCTTTGGGGGGGGGCATCACCCAAATCATAGCACTGTCCTTTATATGTGCTATTCACAAACAATAGAATATACTACACGGTCTCTCTCACCAGATGGATGACCTAGAGACAGGTTCTGTACCTTTCTGGGCCCCATTTCCTCTTCTGTATAAGCAATAATTTGTAAGTTTGTTGTGCCATGTGGTGTAGAGTCAAAAGCAGAGAAGAGACTTGACAGCTAATGGTGTGTAGACAGAGCAAGGGTAACCAGGTTTCCATTACCTAGGTGTATCAGGAAGGTAGGATTCTCTTTTCTTCCAGTGACTGCCTGCTCAGATAGCTCTCAGCATTTAAAATATGTTTGTGAAAAGACTCACTGATGTTTTCCAGGTGGGGTATTGCTGCCACCGCTGTCCATCTCTTGTGAACAAGTATTTATGGTTGCCTGCAGCAAGGGTCATTGTTGATCCCTGGGAAGGATGTCTGCATGGCTGGTGGCATATTTGTTGTACCAAATCCATCACTGTGACTCACTAATTTCACCACTCTTATGGAAGTGCCTAGCCTCTAAAACACACTCACAAAGGTTTAGTATTTCTAAAAATCAAAGGAAAGAAGAACTGCTTAAAAGTCTGCGCATGTGCACAATTTATACTAACAGCAACTTATTCAACAGTTGACAAAATGTTTCTACGTATGCTCGTGACAAACAGGCTGTTAGCTGCCCTACCACCACCCCAGCAGTTCAGCAACTCAGAAAACACATAATAAATCAAAGAGATGTAACTGTTAGACAATCTCCCTTTGATGACAGTTTTCTCTTCCATCCCAATACAATGCCAAGTTAATGTTATCATAAAATAATCCCATTTAACTACAATTGTGCAGTTTACGGGGCCATTACTGTCATCAAAAAGTGGAATTATATTCAAACCTGGAAACTGAGGCTTACATAGAAATAAATGATATTAACATGCAAACGAATTACATGCAGGAGAAATGGGGACAGTGTTATGACAGGCATCCCAGCGTGTGCTCAGCATAAACAGATGATTGCATTTTAATATTTATTCATACATGAACAGTGAAAACAAATCACACTGGCAAGTTAAATTCCTATTTGTTTAAGAACACAGAGGCTTATGCATGCCCTCTGAATACAGACGCACTGGGCATGCTTGGGCTTTGTTCAGACAACCCAGCACATCTGTGACCTGCAAGTCAGCTGATGTGACTATTTTCACAGGAGAAATCTAGGCTTCAGGGAGGTGAGAGAGGAAGCCAGGAAGGTGAGATATGGGCAGAATGAAGCAAGATACAGAATTAAAACTCCAAGGGAGCTCTGAGAGCCGGTGCCTGTGTTCAGCTCAGTGATACTCAAAGCTTCCAGAGGAAGGGTGGGAGTGTTCAGCTCAGGTAGATGAACTAGACCAGAGGTGCTGACTGAAGCTATGCACCATGCTCCTGCAGCCCATATTAATAAGTGGCACCAATGCAGTCCAACAACACAACAGTCTCTCTAGGCTCCTGCGCGAGCTGTGGGGAAGGAAGGGGCTGGCATTTGCAAGTGCTGCTGCTCCCTTAAGATCAGTGTGTTTCTCTTCCCAAGGAGCTACTCTGTGGCGGCTTTTCTTTATTAGTCCCTTGGGAATGAGGATAAAGTCATGGTTGCCTGCAGGGTTTTATCAATAGCAAGGATGGCTTTCCAAACCCTCCCAAACCCCTCCTGTTCTTTACTGATTTCTTATTCAGCAATAAAGAAAAATGACATGATGTTCACTTGCAGGAAAGACGATGCACCTGGAGATGGTTGTGTTAAGTGAAATAAACCAGACTTAGAAATACAAATATCACCAGTTTTCTCTCATATGCAAAATCTAAAATTACACACACACACACACACACACACACACCACATGCACACATTTATACATACATACTGTGAAAGTACATTATAAACATGAGGGGGGAAGGAGTCTAAAGAGAATGATGAGGGAAAAACTAGAAAGGGTAATTGGAGAAAAGACAAAATGCCTTATTTTTTCCCCTCGTATGTAGAATCTAGCTTATACCTACACAGATATATGTATGCAACCTATATAACCTATTTAGGGTGTCTATTGCTATGATAAAATACCATGACCAGAAGCAATTTGGGGAGGAGTTTATTTCATTTTTTTTTTTACAGTTCTCAGGTCACACTTCATCTCTGAGGGAAGTCAGAATAGGAATTCAGGGAAGGAACCTAGAGGCAAGAACTGAATCAGAGACCATGGTGAAGTTCAAGTTTACTGGCTTAGCCTTATGGCTTGCTTAGCCTGCTTTCTTATAGCACCCAATGCCATCAGTCCAGGGTTAGCACTGTTGATAGTGAGCTGGGCCTTCCCATATCAACCATCAATCTAGAAGATGCCCCACAGGCTTGCCCACAGGGCAATCTGGAAGGGGCATCTTCTCTTTTGGGGCCTCTTCAATGTCTCTAACGTGTTAAGTTGACATGCAATGAGCCAACACACTGTGTATGTCTGTATGACACAAAGACAGAAGGGACACTGTTGAAGGAAGAAGCGAAGCAATGGGGTATGGTGGTAAAGGTGCATACTAGCATGATTCAATGATACATGCATGCACATATCAATGACACATGTATGCAAATATCAATGATACATGTTTGCAAATATCAATGAAACATGTATGCACATATCAATGATACATGTATGCACATATCAAGAAACATGTATGCACATACCAATGATACATGTATGCACATATCAGTGATACATGTATGTAAATATCAATGATACGTGTATGCAAATATCAAAATAAACACCAGTATAATGCACATTAACTTAAAAAAATAAAGGAAAGGAAAAGGCATGAAAGAGGGTGAGAAAGTTAGCAAGCAAGCACACACCTGAAGAGAGCCTGAGCCAGGACCATATGCTTAACAAAGTCCAGTGTGGTGCAGGGGTATAACAGATGAAATCCTAAAATGAATTTTTGCAAACCTTGCCTGAAAGGATCTGCATCACAGATAAGAATAAGCATACATCCCTGCTGTGTGACACCTGTCCTCCAGCTCATTAATGAAGCCTACACTGCAGCCCTGTATTCTCAAGGCTGAAACCACCTGGAAATGGCAAGAGTCGAATCCCTACTCTTGATTCACACTCAAGCAATGGGGCTGTGAAGACTGCACTTCTCCTGTGCTAGAAGGGGCTAGAGGAGGAAATGGGCTTGTGGAAGGCAGAGATAGCGAGGATAATGGGCTTGCATGGAGAAAGAAGCAAGAGCAAGACACAAAGAAGCAGGAGTGTAAGCTGTATAGGAACTAAGACATAAAAGAAAACGCCAGCACAGGAGTCACAATGCCACAGGAGTCAAAGGGGCCCAGCCACTCTCCAGAGCTATCCAGCAGCAGACCAAGATTCCGGGAAGCAGGTGCAGTCCCAGGCCCTGTGAAACCCACTTGTTTACTGCCTTGCAGGAATGTGTGTAACCTCTGTTCAGTATCAGAGTTTTTCCAGAGCTGCAAATCTGTCGTGTGCAATTGGTGCGATGCTGCTAGGAAATTGGCGTCATGATCTCAACACAAAGATGAAGGAATTGCGAGCATCAATTGTTGCCGTGAACAACACCCATGTGGAGATTGCAACTGCAAAGCAATGGCTGGAGATCATCCAGGTAGCTGTGGAATTCTTTAAAAAATGGGGAGGGATGGCCTTTTGAGCACTCCTGCTGACTGTTGTGTGTGGAGGAATGCTTTGGTGGACAGCACGTATGTGAAGGTGGCACAAGGCTGATAAACGAGCCTTAGTGCAGGCTATGGCAGCCTTGAAAGCAGGAACCTCCCCCTCAATGTTGGCTCAATATGCTGGATCAGTAATCAATGACGGGTAAGACCCTCATGTGAGCATACCAACCTAAGACAGGATGACAAAAGTGAGTTCGTCATTCCCATGACGGGTAAGGATGTGGCACGGATGGGAGCAACCTAAGACAGATGTTGATCCCAGAGCTACTAATAAAACAAAAAGAGGAGATGTGGGAAGTGGGTGTGGCCGCAGGCCCCGTGAAAACCACTTATTTACTTCCTTGCCCAAGCATGCGCAGTGAGGCTGCATGCATGGGCTGCCTGATGGACTAGACTGTCCCTCATGATCCAGACCTGTCAGCCTATAGGTGACCAACCTGAGCTAGTGCCTGGAGCATGTGTGAATTCTGATTGGATGAGGTGGGATGCAGCTAGATGAAGAGTCGGTGCGAGAATAGGAGTTGTTTTTAACCCTTTCCGTGAGTAGAAGTAGAAGAGAAGCTATTGTAATAGGGGTAGTTTTAGCCCTTGCCTTGAGTAGAAGTAGAAGAGAAGCTGTTGTAATAGGAGTTTAGCCCTTGCTGCAAGAGGTAGTAGAAGAAGCTGCTGGAGAAGAGAGTTGTAAAGGAAAAAGCCCAAAGTAAAAGAAGTTGCTGCGTGAATCCGCCTTGGTGTCCATGTCGATCGTGTCATTGCGGGCCAGACTGTGGAGACTGGAGACCGGGACAAATGGTGGCCCATACGGGGAACGGGGAACTCATTGCTTCGGTCGGCAACAGTAAGAAAGAAAATTTTAGTAAGCTGAGGTAAGGAAAATTTGGTAAGAATAGCAATAGGAAAATTTTGGGTAAACAGCGGTAGGAAAATTTTAGTAAACAGTGGTAGGAAATTTTGATAAACAGCGGTAGGAAAATTTTGGTAAACAGAGGTAAGGAAACCTTAGTAAACAGTGGTAGGAAAACTTTGATAAACAGCAGTAGGGAAATTTTGGTAAACAATGGTAGGAAAATTTTCGTAAAAGGGGATAGGGAAATTTTGGTAAACAGAGGTAATGTAACCTTAGTAAACGGTGGTAGGAAATTTTAGTAAACTGAGGTGAGGAAACCTTAGTAAACAGGGGTAGGGAAATTTTGGTAAACAGCGGTAGGAAAACTTTGGTAAACAGCAGTAGGAAAACTACAGAGCAATTGTGATAAAAACTGCATGGTACTGGTATAGAGACAGACAAGTAGACCAATGGAATAGAATTGAAGACCCAGAAATGAACCCACACACCTATGGTCACTTGATCTTCGACAAGGGAGCTAAAACCATCCAGTGGAAGAAAGACAGCATTTTCAACAATTGGTGCTGGCACAACTGGTTGTTATCGTGTAGAAGAATGCGAATCGATCCATACTTATCTCCTTGTACTAAGGTCAAATCTAAGTGGATCAAGGAACTTCACATAAAACCAGAGACACTGAAACTTATAGAGGAGAAAGTGGGGAAAAGCCTTGAAGATATGGGCACAGGGGAAAAATTCCTGAACAGAACAGCAATGGCTTGTACTGTAAGATCGAGAATTGACAAATGGGACCTAATGAAACTCCAAAGTTTCTGCAAGGCAAAAGACACCGTCAATAAGACAAAAAGACCACCAACAGATTGGGAAAGGATCTTTACCTATCCTAAATCAGATAGGGGACTAATATCCAACATATATAAAGAACTCAAGAAGGTGGACTTCAGAAAATCAAATAACCCCATTAAAAAATGGGGCTCAGAACTGAACAAAGAATTCTCACCTGAGGAATACCGAATGGCAGAGAAGCACCTGAAAAAATGTTCAACATCCTTAATCATCAGGGAAATGCAAATCAAAACAACCCTGAGATTCCACCTCACACCAGTCAGAATGGCTAAGATAAAAAATTCAGGTGACAGCAGATGCTGGCGTGGATGTGGAGAAAGAGGAACACTCCTCCATTGTTGGTGGGAGTGCAGGCTTGTACAACCACTCTGGAAATCAGTCTGGCGGTTCCTCAGAAAACTGGACATAGTACTACCGGAGGATCCAGCAATACCTCTCCTGGGCATATATCCAGAAGATGCCCCAACTGGTAAGAAGGACACATGCTCCACTATGTTCATAGCAGCCTTATTTATAATAGCCAGGAAGCTGGAAAGAACCCAGATGCCCCTCAACAGAGGAATGGATACAGAAAATGTGGTACATCTACACAATGGAGTACTACTCAGCTATTAAAAAGAATGAATTTATGAAATTCCTAGCCAAATGGATGGACCTGGAGGGCATCATCCTGAGTGAGGTAACACATTCACAAAGAAACTCACACAATATGTACTCACTGATAAGTGGATATTAGCCCCAAACCTAGGATACCCAAGATATAAGATATAATTTGCTAAACACATGAAACTCAAGAAGAATGAAGACTGAAGTGTGGGCACTATGCCCCTCCTTAGATTTGGGAACAAAACACCCATGGAAGGAGTTACAGAGACAAAGTTTGGAGCTGAGATGAAAGGATGGACCTCGTAGAGACTGCCATATCCAGGGATCCACCCCATAATCAGCATCCAAACGCTGACACCATTGCATACACTAGCAAGATTTTATTGAAAGGACCCAGATGTAGCTGTCTCTTGTGAGACTATGCCGGGGCCTAGCAAACACAGAAGTGGATGCTCACAGTCAGCTAATGGATGGATCATAGGGCTCCCAACGGAGGAGCTAGAGAAAGTAGCCAAGGAGCTAAAGGGATCTGCAACCCTATAGGTGGAACAACATTATGAACTAACCAGTACCCCGGAGCTCTTGACTCTAGCTGCATATATATCAAAAGATGGCCTAGTCGGCCATCACTGGAAAGAGAGGCCCATTGGACTTGCAAACTTTATATGCCCCAGTACAGGGGAACACCAGGGCCAAAAAGGGGGAGTGGGTGGGCAGGGGAGTGGGGGTGGGTGGATATGGGGGACTTTTGGTATAGCATTGGAAATGTAAATGAGCTAAATACCTAATAAAAAAATGGAAAAAAAAAAGGACCTTATATCAAAAAAAAAAAAAAAAAAAGAAAACTTTGGTAAAGACGTGGTAGGAAAACTTGGTAAACAGCAGTAGGATAATTTTGGTAAACAATGGTAGGGAAATTTTGGTAAACAGAGGTAAGGAAACCTTAGTAAACAGCGGGAGGAAATTTTAGTAAACAGCAATGGGGAAAACTTAATAACCACTGGTAGGGAAATTTCGGTAACCAGAGGTAAGGAACCCTTAGGAACCAGCAGTAGAGAAATTTTGGTATAAAGTGGTAGGAAAACTTTGGTAAAGACCGGTAGGAAACCTTGGTAAACACCAGTAGGATAATTTTGGTAACCAGCGGTAAGAAAATCTTCGTAAACAGTGCTAGGAAAAATTTTGGTAATCTGTGGTAGGAAAATTTTGGTAAACAGTGGTAGTAAAATTTTGGTAAAAAGCGGTAGGAACCTTTGATAACCAGTGATAGGAAAAATTTTGGTAACCAGCAATAAGAAAATCTTCGTAACCAGTGGTAGGAAAAATTTTGGTAAATACCTGTAGGAAAATCTTCTAACCACCAGTAGGAAAACTTTGGTAAACAGCGGTAGGAAAATTTTGGTAAACAGTGGTAGGAAAACTTTGGTAAACAGCGGTAGGAAAAGCTACTAAACAGC